>NW_026020377.1:0-4920 GCF_900185275.1 Solanum verrucosum
TTTTTTGCTCGGGGTCGAAATTTGGTCGTGTAATTGAAAAAAATATTATTATTTATTTTTTGGCAGGAACGACGTCGTTAGGACAGGTGATGGGGCGTTGAGGATGGCGTGACGGGCGCGTCATGCGTCGGTGCGCGTGGAGGCTAGGTCGGTGGGGGCAGGCTAGGGCGTTGGGAGGAAGGAGGTGTTTAATAGAATTTAGAGTGCTATGAATGATGGATGCGATCATACCAGCACTAACGCACCGGATCCCATCAGAACTCCGAAGTTAAGCGTGCTTGGGCGAGAGTAGTACTAGGATGGGTGACCCCTGGGAAGTCCTCGTGTTGCATCCCTCTTTTTGTCGAAATTTGGTCGTGTAATTGAAAAAATATTATTATTTTTTTTTGCAGGAACGACGTCGTTAGGACAGGTGATGGGGGCGTTGAGGATGGGCGTGACGGGCGGCGTCATGCGTCGGTGCGCGTGGAGGCTAGGTCGGTGGGGGGCAGGCTAGGGCGTTGGGAGGAAGGAGGTGTTTAATAGAATTTAGAGTGCTATGAATGATGGATGCGATCATACCAGCACTAACGCACCGGATCCCATCAGAACTCCGAAGTTAAGCGTGCTTGGGCGAGAGTAGTACTAGGATGGGTGACCCCTGGGAAGTCCTCGTGTTGCATCCCTCCTTTTTGTCGAAATTTGGTCGTGTAATTGAAAAAATATTATTATTTATTTTTTGCAGGAACGACGTCGTTAGGACAGGTGATGGGGGCGTTGAGGATGGGCGTGACGGGCGGCGTCATGCGTCGGTGCGCGTGGAGGCTAGGTCGGTGGGGGGCAGGCTAGGGCGTTGGGAGGAAGGAGGTGTTTAATAGAATTTAGAGTGCTATGAATGATGGATGCGATCATACCAGCACTAACGCACCGGATCCCATCAGAACTCCGAAGTTAAGCGTGCTTGGGCGAGAGTAGTACTAGGATGGGTGACCCCCTGGGAAGTCCTCGTGTTGCATCCCTCTTTTTGTCGAAATTTGGTCGTGTAATTGAAAAAATATTATTATTTATTTTTTGCAGGAACGACGTCGTTAGGACAGGTGATGGGGGCGTTGAGGATGGGCGTGACGGGCGGCGTCATGCGTCGGTGCGCGTGGAGGCTAGGTCGGTGGGGGGCAGGCTAGGGCGTTGGGAGGAAGGAGGTGTTTAATAGAATTTAGAGTGCTATGAATGATGGATGCGATCATACCAGCACTAACGCACCGGATCCCATCAGAACTCCGAAGTTAAGCGTGCTTGGGCGAGAGTAGTACTAGGATGGGTGACCCCTGGGAAGTCCTCGTGTTGCATCCCTCCTTTTTGTCGAAATTTGGTCGTGTAATTGAAAAAATATTATTATTTATTTTTTGCAGGAACGACGTCGTTAGGACAGGTGATGGGGGCGTTGAGGATGGGCGTGACGGGCGACGTCATGCGTCGGTGCGCGTGGAGGCTAGGTCGGTGGGGGGCAGGCTAGGGCGTTGGGAGGAAGGAGGTGTTTAATAGAATTTAGAGTGCTATGAATGATGGATGCGATCATACCAGCACTAACGCACCGGATCCCATCAGAACTCCGAAGTTAAGCGTGCTTGGGCGAGAGTAGTACTAGGATGGGTGACCCCCTGGGAAGTCCTCGTGTTGCATCCCTCCTTTTTGTCGAAATTTGGTCGTGTAATTGAAAAAATATTATTATTTATTTTTTGCAGGAACGACGTCGTTAGGACAGGTGATGGGGGCGTTGAGGATGGGCGTGACGGGCGGCGTCATGCGTCGGTGCGCGTGGAGGCTAGGTCGGTGGGGGGCAGGCTAGGGCGTTGGGAGGAAGGAGGTGTTTAATAGAATTTAGAGTGCTATGAATGATGGATGCGATCATACCAGCACTAACGCACCGGATCCCATCAGAACTCCGAAGTTAAGCGTGCTTGGGCGAGAGTAGTACTAGGATGGGTGACCCCCTGGGAAGTCCTCGTGTTGCATCCCTCCTTTTTGTCGAAATTTGGTCGTGTAATTGAAAAAATATTATTATTTATTTTTTGCAGGAACGACGTCGTTAGGACAGGTGATGGGGCGTTGAGGATGGGCGTGACGGGCGGCGTCATGCGTCGGTGCGCGTGGAGGCTAGGTCGGTGGGGGGCAGGCTAGGGCGTTGGGAGGAAGGAGGTGTTTAATAGAATTTAGAGTGCTATGAATGATGGATGCGATCATACCAGCACTAACGCACCGGATCCCATCAGAACTCCGAAGTTAAGCGTGCTTGGGCGAGAGTAGTACTAGGATGGGTGACCCCCTGGGAAGTCCTCGTGTTGCATCCCTCCTTTTTGTCGAAATTTGGTCGTGTAATTGAAAAAATATTATTATTTTTTTTTGCATGAACGACGTCGTTAGGACAGGTGATGGGGGCGTTGAGGATGGGCGTGACGGGCGGCGTCATGCGTCGGTGCGCGTGGAGGCTAGGTCGGTGGGGGGCAGGCTAGGGCGTTGGGAGGAAGGAGGTGTTTAATAGAATTTAGAGTGCTATGAATGATGGATGCGATCATACCAGCACTAACGCACCGGATCCCATCAGAACTCCGAAGTTAAGCGTGCTTGGGCGAGAGTAGTACTAGGATGGGTGACCCCCTGGGAAGTCCTCGTGTTGCATCCTCCTTTTTGTCGAAATTTGGTCGTGTAATTGAAAAAATATTATTATTTTTTTTTGCAGGAACGACGTCGTTAGGACAGGTGATGGGGGCGTTGAGGATGGGCGTGACGGGCGGCGTCATGCGTCGGTGCGCGTGGAGGCTAGGTCGGTGGGGGGCAGGCTAGGGCGTTGGGAGGAAGGAGGTGTTTAATAGAATTTAGAGTGCTATGAATGATGGATGCGATCATACCAGCACTAACGCACCGGATCCCATCAGAACTCCGAAGTTAAGCGTGCTTGGGCGAGAGTAGTACTAGGATGGGTGACCCCCTGGGAAGTCCTCGTGTTGCATCCCTCTTTTTGTCGAAATTTGGTCGTGTAATTGAAAAAATATTATTATTTATTTTTTGCAGGAACGACGTCGTTAGGACAGGTGATGGGGCGTTGAGGATGGGCGTGACGGGCGGCGTCATGCGTCGGTGCGCGTGGAGGCTAGGTCGGTGGGGGCAGGCTAGGGCGTTGGGAGGAAGGAGGTGTTTAATAGAATTTAGAGTGCTATGAATGATGGATGCGATCATACCAGCACTAACGCACCGGATCCCATCAGAACTCCGAAGTTAAGCGTGCTTGGGCGAGAGTAGTACTAGGATGGGTGACCCCCTGGGAAGTCCTCGTGTTGCATCCCTCCTTTTTGTCGAAATTTGGTCGTGTAATTGAAAAAAATATTATTATTATTTTTTGCAGGAACGACGTCGTTAGACAGGTGATGGGGGCGTTGAGGATGGGCGTGACGGCGCGTCATGCGTCGGTGCGCGTGGAGGCTAGGTCGGTGGGGGCAGGCTAGGGCGTTGGGAGGAAGGAGGTGTTTAATAGAATTTAGAGTGCTATGAATGATGGATGCGATCATACCAGCACTAACGCACCGGATCCCATCAGAACTCCGAAGTTAAGCGTGCTTGGGCGAGAGTAGTACTAGGATGGGTGACCCCCTGGGAAGTCCTCGTGTTGCATCCCTCCTTTTTGTCGAAATTTGGTCGTGTAATTGAAAAAATATTATTATTTATTTTTTGCAGGAACGACGTCGTTAGGACAGGTGATGGGGGCGTTGAGGATGGGCGTGACGGGCGACGTCATGCGTCGGTGCGCGTGGAGGCTAGGTCGGTGGGGGGCAGGCTAGGGCGTTGGGAGGAAGGAGGTGTTTAATAGAATTTAGAGTGCTATGAATGATGGATGCGATCATACCAGCACTAACGCACCGGATCCCATCAGAACTCCGAAGTTAAGCGTGCTTGGGCGAGAGTAGTACTAGGATGGGTGACCCCCTGGGAAGTCCTCGTGTTGCATCCCTCCTTTTTGTCGAAATTTGGTCGTGTAATTGAAAAAATATTATTATTTGTTTTTTGCATGAACGACGTCGTTAGGACAGGTGATGGGGGCGTTGAGGATGGGCGTGACGGGCGGCGTCATGCGTCGGTGCGCGTGGAGGCTAGGTCGGTGGGGGGCAGGCTAGGGCGTTGGGAGGAAGGAGGTGTTTAATAGAATTTAGAGTGCTATGAATGATGGATGCGATCATACCAGCACTAACGCACCGGATCCCATCAGAACTCCGAAGTTAAGCGTGCTTGGGCGAGAGTAGTACTAGGATGGGTGACCCCCTGGGAAGTCCTCGTGTTGCATCCCTCCTTTTTGTCGAAATTTGGTCGTGTAATTGAAAAAATATTATTATTTATTTTTTGCAGGAACGACGTCGTTAGGACAGGTGATGGGGGCGTTGAGGTGGGCGTGACGGGCGGCGTCATGCGTCGGTGCGCGTGGAGGCTAGGTCGGTGGGGGGGGCTAGGGCGTTGGGAAGGAAGGAGGTGTTTAATAGAATTTAGAGTGCTATGAATGATGGATGCGATCATACCAGCACTAACGCACCGGATCCCATCAGAACTCCGAAGTTAAGCGGTGCTTGGGCGAGAGTAGTACTAGGATGGGTGACCCCCTGGGAAGTCCTGTGTTGCATCCCTCTTTTTTGTCGAAATTTGGTCGTGTAATTGAAAAAATATTATTATTTTTTTTTGCAGGAACGACGTCGTTAGGACAGGTGATGGGGGCGTTGAGGATGGGCGTGACGGGCGGCGTCATGCGTCGGTGCGCGTGGAGGCTAGGTCGGTGGGGGGCAGGCTAGGGCGTTGGGAGGAAGGAGGTGTTTAATAGAATTTAGAGTGCTATGAATGATGGATGCGATCATACCAGCACTAACGCACCGGATCCCATCAGAACTCCGAAGTTAAGCGTGC
>NW_026020378.1:0-165014 GCF_900185275.1 Solanum verrucosum
TTGGTGTTGGTGGCTGGAATATTTTTCTGTTGGTAGTATTTTGCCTCCAAATCTTTTTTTTTCTTAGTCCAGCATATGTGCAGAACATTGCGATATTAGCACCTTCACTACAAATGTTGTCGAATTCTAGGTGCTACATATGTTGCCTAATAGATGTGCCACCACGATTTTGTCCAGCTCTCTATTTATATTAGAGTTACATGTATAATTTGAAATTTTGCCTTGCCTCTGTTCATGTGAGTCATGCTTATTTTGTTACAATATGGTGATTGGCTTGAGTAGATGTTAATTCATTTGTCTTCTTATACATTAAAAGTTCCTTTCCTTTATTGGGTGGAGTTTTAAATATTTTGTATGCATGGGTCTCCATACACATGTCTAGCATCTATGTTTGTTTCTACCTTGACAAATGCTTGACTAGTTGCTTGTGGATGCTTAAACTTAATGTATTAATTCAATTTTTTTTATAGCTTATTAGATGCTTCTGATAAGGTGTCTCTTATCATTAGCCATGAATGATTTTGATTTGTTCAAATTACCATTCTAATTCTTATCGTTTTATTTCCTTGCATGAACCTCTTTGTATCGAGTTTGATTTGGGACTCCCTTGCCTCCTCACATTGTCTCGTTGGATTAAATCCAACAGTTTCCCTCGAGTCAGCCCCTCATTGCAAATCGTGAAGTAACGAAACAGATTGAAGGCAGCAAATAGGGGAGGAAATTGAAACTTAAATGCCTGAAAAGTCCAAACAGGCTGTTTGCTTTCTACATACGGCAGTATACACTAGTATACACCACAAAAAATATTGATATACATGTAAAAAACATAAAAATACAGAGATGAGGTAGGATACAGGTGTTCGAAAGCAGAAGATACACGGAAAGAGCTGATATACACGCCGATATACACTGATATACAGTTGATGTATACAAAAATGGGATTGGGTTAAAACCCAAAAAACTTGTAGCGAAATTGGCCCAAGAAGGGGCCCAATTTCATTATCTCTTTTACTCTCCTAATTGTTTTGATTATGTCCGACTAATTTTATTTAACTCTAACTTTAGAACTTCTAATTAACTCACTTAGATCCCCAAAAGATGGGTTATTTTCTTTATGTTGGTTTACTTTTAAAAAACATCTTTTGTGTTCATGTATTTTATGTCTAGTATACCAATCAAATTTTATATCTTTAATCAAGTTAAATCTTCTTTTTTTAAAAAAAAAATGATATGTTCTTTAATGGTCTTCACTTTAATCACATTTTTACTCATTTTAAAATTGTTTTATGTTAAAATATTTTTCTCAAATAAACTTTAAAAATGTTAGTCAAAACTCTTATTCTTCAACTAATTTAAAATGGTTTTCATGCTTAAATTTACCAATTCGGTTTAAATTATTATTTTTTAAAAATGAGTCAAGTAAACCCTAATTAATTTAGTTTTGTTTAAACTCTATTCACTTGCATTTTAATTAAAATGTTTCATTTTGGATCCCTTTCTCTAAAAAGTAAAATGAAACAAAATGTGTTATTTATCTAACTATTTTTCTCAAAGTTAATCAAATATATTGTAAGTTATTATTTTTTATGTTAAATCATTATTTTTCTAAAAATAGTCAAATATATTTTAGTCAAGTCGCAGGTCAACCGCATGTTAGCGGACACTTTGAATGCTTAAACCCTTCTCGAAGTGTAAATCGAACCCTGAACCCTCTTTGGTATTTTCAAATGATTGTTTCTGTTTAAATCTTTGAAAATTATAAGTTTTCTTAATTTCTTTAAAAGGCGACTCTTTTCTAAGTATTTTTCTCAAATTATTTTATACTTATAACATTTCAAAAAGTAATTTTTTCCAAAGATAGGAAAATTACGGCGTAACAATGAAGCATGTATATATGATTATGGTTAATTCCTCGAAGAGAATGTGACTTGTGGTAAGTATCATGAAAAGTGGACCATTGAAAATGAATGTGTCAAGAGAGATGAAAATTATAAATAAGGACATACTCATGTATGATTTAATAAATATCACAACTCACCTCTATGGGAGGTTAGAGAGAAATAAAGAAAATTTATGTTGGTATAAACAGTCATTGGTCAAGTACTTTTAGTACATCACAAATATTGTGATACATTTTATTATGAACTATCAAAATGGCAAAAGAAGGAATAATTCTTGACCACAAAAATTTGTCACTGATTATGTATCTCTGTACGTCAAAAATATTTTGCCATGCATTAAACAAAAGGGAGAAGATACTAATGGCAAAAGTAAATCAAGAAACAAGTTTTGCTTGTAATGATTTTGACCATGACAATACTGATATACATTTATCTTTGAAAGAGATGTTCACCACACAAACAATGTTATGAAATCTGTGGTAGTATCTAATGTTAATTGTGAGCTAATGTGCTACTACCCAGAGAAATAAAATTTCTCATGATATTGAAATTATAGTAAGTCTCGAAAGAAAATTTTTAAGTCTCAAAGAAATAGTAAAAAAATAATTATATTAAGACTATAAAATATGAAAAGATTTAAGATCTTCATATAATTAAAGTGGGTTATAAATATTTATGCGAAAGATTACCCATTTTTTCATGTTGTTTGTGGTAACTAAATATGAGTATGATGATGGAATCACATGCAAAATAAACTAGAAGTTTATTGAAATAAATATCAGTTGGCATGACCGGTTGATGACCATCCCGGTTCAAATACGATACGAAAATAAATGACAATTCATGTGGTTATGTATATTGAAGAAATAATAAATTCTTCAAGAATTCTCTTGCGTTGTTTGTTCCCATGATAAAATTATTATTGTACCAGCTAAGATTGAGATTGTATCTGCCAAAATTTTAAAATATATAAAAAGGTGAATATGAGCCCGTTCACCTGTCATGTGAACCATTTACTATTATATAGATGCATCTATGTTATGATCACATGTGCTTTATTATCAACTTGCAATTTGATTTTTGCAAAGATTGTTTGCTCAAATTGTTAAATCAAAAGCACATTTCAAATTATAAAATTATATTGATGATGTTGAGTTATATCCAAGTGGTTTAAGCAGAAATTATATGCCTCCAATTATAACTAAATCATTGGTTATGAGAACAAAACTCCCAAAAGAAATTTGGTATAATATAAGATGTGTTATTTAAAGTGTAGCAACACTAGTACGTATCAAGCCAACAAGATTCCCCTATCACAATTGGTTTAGGGTCAGGAACCAAATAATTCTCACCTAAAAAATTTAAATGTGCGATATATTATTCCATTGCTCCACCATTACGCAATGCACAAAGATGAGTCCCCAAAATAAGGTTGGGCGAATGTTAGATTCTCTAACATTAGGGGGAGGAATGATAAGCAATTGGAAAATAAGTTATACATAATGAATTATTATTGATATTGGTATGATCCTCGTTGAAAAATAATTTAAATCAATTGTAGACACATTCACTGACCCTATGTTATAATCCAGTTATAAATGCTCCAAAGAAAAATCTTTTAAGGACATAATTTATGGTACGCCTGAAGCGTAATAGATAAATCGATTCGAAAGATAAAATATCTTGAAGAAGAAAAAGAAGAGGAGCAAATGATCAAGATGGTCATAATAATAAGGCAAGTGCTTTAGAAAGAGCACCATGACATAACACTTCATAAAACCTTGGCAAAGGTTCAGGTACCTGAAAATGATGAAAAATAAAGAGAGTTTGATAAGTTATGTCTAATTAGAATCGATATCAAATAAACTGTCGACGATATCTTTAATATAATGTAGCGCTCAAAATTATAAATAGTGATGAGGATCTTGATATTAAATATGTTGAAAGTTGACAGATAAATGATTGGCCAAAGAAAATACAATTCAAGTGTATTTTTTTTTCACTTGGAAAAGTGATAGGTTGGACTTATTTTGTCCATATACCAAGATATAATGTCAGTGGGGTACAAATGAACTATTGTTCGATAAGTAAAATCATAAAATATAAAGTACGACTTGTGCATTGAAAAAATAAAAAAATTCGCAAAAGTCCTGACATTATTGTATGGAGATGTATTCTCCTAAGGTGGATGCAATGAGGTATCTATTAGTCTGACTATACATGAAACACTTGAATATGCATGGTGAATGATTATCATGTCTAGCTAGACAGTAAATATTATATGAAAATTCTTGAAGGATTTAAAAGTTTATAAAGCGATTCCATTGAATAGTACCCCCAATGGTCATAATACCGCATAACATAAAGATCGATTTCGATCTCATTAAAGTGGTTAGAAAATACCATATCATAGTACAATTGGTTCACTTATGTATCCTGCTATTGTTATTCATGGTAAATAATTTTATTAGTATGCATGCAAAATATAACATCACTCTTATCGGTGAAGATATACGAGTGAATCAAATATCGATATAAATTATTTATTCTAACCAATCTTGTCTAAGTTTATTGGCCATGTAACTGCAGGAAATCATTTGATTTATACCAAGTTTGAGATATCTGTTTTCATGTGAAAATACTGTCATATCATATTATCCTACAAGACAGTCAATTTTATTATCATGAATGTCTATGTCACTTGGATATTGCTACAAACAAGTCACATGAGCAATTTGTCTACGCCGACGAAGTCACAAACTAAGTGATTGTCAAAAATATGTGTATTTGGCTGAACTCAACATATCCAACGGGCAAGAAATGATATATCAAGATAAGCTCAAGGATGCAACGTCTTTATGAATGTGATTTGATCACAAAGACATAATCAATATCAGCATTCAGAAAGCTAAGTATATTATTGGGAGACATCATTTACAAGAATTAAATGATGTTTTAATCAGGGGGAGTAAATACACGCTAAACTCTTTTTCCCTTAACTAAGGTTTTGTCCCAATGGGTTTTCCTGATAAGGTTTTTAATGAGGCAACTCTCAATGCGTATTACTAGATATGTGTACTCTTTTTCCTTCACTAGGACTTTTTCCCACTGAGTTTTTTTCTAGTAAGGTTTTAACGAGACACATTATCTATTGATAAACTCCAATGAGTAGGAAATACATCATATTATAGATGTCTATTACACAATTTTCTGAATAAGCTTGAAATCAAGAAGGCAACTTACAAGCAGACACCTATAAGCAACTCTACAAGCAGGATCCTATAAGCAACTTACAAGCAGCTCCGCAAAAAAGATTTCTATAAACAACTTACACAAGCAGGTTCTAATAAGCAGCTTACAAGTAGGTTCCTACAATCGACTTACAAGTAGCTTCTTTCAAACACTTTGCAATGAGGCAACAAACAATGCGTATTATAAATAACTATGTATAATTTTATTTTATTTTGTATTTTTCTTTATACATGGACATCCAAGGGGGAGTGTTGTAAATAATAATTAATGCCAAGTGGATGCCCATGTGGAGCCACTCCACTATAGCAATATAACCTCTCCAAGTAACGCTTGCCTATAAATGAGACATTACATACCGTAAAGAGATATACCAATAATTATAAAAATACTATTACTTTCTCCCTATCTTTGTTCTTATTACCTTTTGTTTTCCTCTTCTTATTCTTCCTATGTTTTTCTATTTGATTTTAGTATTCTATCATTATTTTATAACATATGTAAGTTTATATTTGAAAAGGAATAATTGTACGAGTATACCGCCACCTCTTGTTTAGAAGTCATAGGAATCGTGGACCCAACTCAGGCATTTTTTTTAATTATATATAAATAGATTTGAATGAGCTGAGAGATACCGAATTTGACCAGTCCCCATATTCCTAATTCATCTGCCTTCCTGGAACCAGGGAGGAAACGAATCTGGGGACGAATCAATTGAAAACGTTACCTTCAAGAATCTGAAAAAATAAGAGATTCTGGCGAAACCCAATTTGTTTTCTTGTACTATCCATACATTTATGTGTTTTTCTTGTGGATTATCTGGTAATAGATCCATTTTTGCATTGCTTATATAAAAAAGAATATTGATTCTATCGATTGCCCTTTAGATTTTTTCGATTTATTGTTTCTGGGTATTCTTTGGATTGCGGAGATTTGGTTATATGGGCAAGATTCAACTTTGATATTGAAAGAAGTAGTATTTCAGTTTGGATCTTGAAAGAAGTAGTGTTTGTTCAACTTTATTTGCATCTGTTTGATGATAATTGTAATAATTGGTGAAAAACAAGGTAGGCTTGTGAACATACGGTGTTCAATTCCGGTTGTTCTCAGGCCATTGGTTTACCTGTTTGAGCAAAAAGTTTTACCCTTTTGTATCCCAAGAGATAGGTGGGACAAGGAGTTTTATAATTTACAAGGTGGATAGCAAGTTGTTCGATTTGAATTGTATTTTGGTAATTGGCAGTAGTAAGTTTGAAGATGAGTTCTTCTACACAAGGGGCAACTTTGTCCACAAATGTGGTAGGGTTAGTTGATGGATCTTCTGCCTCTCATAGAGAGGTTTCAGTTTTTGATGGTTTGCCAATATATGTGAAGGAGCTGATTGCTGGAGGAGCTGCTGGTGCATTTGCCAAAACTGCAGTTGCCCCATTAGAGCGTGTCAAAATACTTTTGCAGGTGAAAAAGGAAAAGAGATACTGTTTTTAAGTAGCTTCCCGTGTTTTAAAGTGATCACTTGTTTATGCCAATTTGTACTGGTCTAGACAAACTGAATGGTTTTTTTAGATGTATACTCATTTTGTCCCAATTTATATGACTCACTTTCCGTTTTTGTCGGTCCCAAAAAGAATGATGTATTTCTATATTTAGTATTATGCATAAAGCGTTTTCTTTTGATTCTCTCTAAGCTGAGAGAAATTAGTCTGGTTGAAGTATTTTATATGACTGGATGAATGAAAAGCAGTTGCACCATTCTAGTTACACGACTCTGAGGAAATTTTTTGTTTTCAGTGTCTCTAAGTCATTAGTTTTGTTTGTTTCTGAAATTGATTGAAATCTATTTATCATCCATCACCTTATCCGGTTGTTCTCTATCCCCAGTTGGCACTTGAATGCATCTGCCGGATGCTCATTGTATATTTTTTTCTTTTTCATTCTTCACATGGCTACTTAATCCTGTAATTTGATGCCTTTGATTCGATTTAAGCTCATTATGACATTCCTAACTTCCTCCTGCTTGCTCTTCTCCTTAATTCTTGTAGACAAGAACTGAAGGATATCATTCCCTTGGAGTTCATCAATCTCTAAAGAAGCTTCTGAAGAATGAAGGCGTTATTGGATTTTACAAGTAAGTTTGGATTTTACTTTTTAAAAGCTTGAGTTTGTTGTGGAAGTATTGGTTATTCATGACACGACGTATTGCAGAGGAAATGGAGCAAGTGTTCTCAGAATTGTCCCATATGCTGCACTTCATTACATGACCTATGAGCGGTATCGAGGATGGATATTAGAAAATTACTCTGCATTAGGAACAGGACCTGTTGTAGATCTTTTGGCTGGTTCAGCGTCCGGAGGAACTGCAGTTTTATGTACATATCCCCTTGATTTGGCTCGGACCAAACTGGCTTATCAGGTGCTTAATTTGTTAAAATACATTTAGTTTTCTTTCTTTGCTCTTTACATGTCTGATTGCATTTGGCAGTTTTACTATTTTGCAATAACTACTGAATTTTTCCATTAACACGCCTGCAAAGTTGGAAATAATCTGATTAGCAGCACTCACCAATTGCCTTGCTTTCGTAGGATGGATAGTTGTATCTGATCTTTGACTAATCTAAACGGAAATATACCTTATTATTTCATTAAGATGTGTAAACTATCATAGGTAAGCTGCCCTAGTTTGTTAAACACTCATGTAAACTCATATATGATGGAGGAATGATCTGTCCCTTCTCATTCTCCGTCTCTCAAACTAGATCCGTTGTGGAACTCCATCCTGCTGCATCAAGCCATCAACTAATAAAAGTTGCATCCTGGTATCAGTTTTATCTTGAGCTTGTCTTTTAGATAAAGCTTATTGAGAAATTATCATTTTGACTGATTCAAGACTTAGATTAAAAGAATCAACACTGCTTGTGTTCTCCAACTTGGCCATTCTGTTTGTATTTTGATTCTTGTATATGCCAGAGTTCCTCCAAATATATTACTTTGCTTTAACGATCCTTGCAAATGGTTCTATATTCTCTCTCTTACTCTCAGTCTCATGTAGGTTCACTAGATCAAACAAATATAATTTTTTCCATTTGAGTGTTGGCATACTCTATCTATTTTCACGGCATTAAACTGTTTGGATGGCTATCATTCATTCATATTTTTTTTCTCCCCTTATCTTTCTTTAGGTCAAGGAGACAAGAGGAAATGACAGTAGACCAACTCATATTCGTCCTCAATATAGTGGCACTAAAAATGTCCTAGAGGCTGTCTACAAGGAAGGAGGACTCCGTGCACTTTATCGAGGTGTAGGTAAGTATTTATTGGTTCATATTGAATGATGAACTTTTACCGCCTAATTGACTCATCTGCAACTAATTGGGTCATAAATCCTTAAAAACACGAAGGACCTAACTTTATGAAGCATGTTGTGATATGTTATAGATGTATTAAAAGTAAATATCATGGCAGATTTTGGATTGCATATTCAAGTTGAACTTGAGTTCGATACCAGCACTGGTCATTTTTCTGTTCTTTGATATTTTATTTTCGGCAATTTATCAAACCTTTTTTCTTTTTTTATGAAGTAAGTTGTTGCATTAATGGTATCAACTCATGAAACCATATTTGATTCTTCTGTAGTTCCAGAAAAGACCAACCAGACTCTACCTCCTAGTTTCCTTTTTTAAATGTAGTTCTTTTCTTCCGGAATGCAAAAATTAACAGAATGTTTGAATCGTTTTTCTACAAATGAAAATTTTGAAATATCATAATGTCGAAATCCCTTAAAATTACATCCTCAATCAAAAAGGATGAGGAGACTTTTATACTAAATTTAGACAACTAATTTTGGGTTTTATGTTGTTTCAGTGTTTCAAGTACTTTTTATTTTTATCTTTACTGCAACATTGGAAAATCGCTAAACTGATGAATCGTGTTTTTCATGTTACTAGTTCAATACTCCTATGCCATATTTTTGTTTGATTGGGTATAAGCTGAATTTTTTTTTAAGCTTGAAACAGGTGGACTCAAAAGCAGAAAATATTATATTTTGATAAATTTGGGTTTTTTATAACAATAAAAGAAAGTGCTAGGTACCTTAAAATTACTATGAAATTCAAAAAAGAAAATAAAAAATGAGGAAAAAAATTTAACTCAGTAAAATGGACAGAATCTGAGAACACTCCAAAATTAAAAAGACAACCTTAATAAAAGTGAAAGTTTAATTGTTCTTTTTGTGAATGTTTGGATTAATGTCTCTCATTTCTAAAATCTGCCGCACATCTCGAACTTTTACAATTTGTGTCTTGATGTGTCCATGGTTGTACATGCATTACCCAGGTCTTTGCATAAATGGTTTATGGTTTTAATTCTTTATGAATATTGATGATTCACAAATGACTCAATTTATATTCGGAGCAGGGCCCACCCTTATTGGTATTCTTCCTTATGCTGGATTGAAGTTTTATGTTTATGAGGAGTTAAAGAGGCATGTTCCTGAAGAGCACCAATCCTCCATTATGATGCGTCTCTCATGTGGAGCTATAGCTGGTTTATTGGGTCAGACATTTACATACCCATTGGACGTGGTTAGGAGGCAGATGCAGGTATCACCCTCAGACATAGCATAACTCAACATAACTCCTATACACTTTGTGTTGATTGAATGAGTGCCTGTATTAGACTAGTGTTGGTGCGGATTAGTTCTGGTCTGTCAGACCACTCTGTGCCCTAAAAAATTTCCTGTATTTTGAGTTCGTGTCCATAATCCATTCTATATCCTGAATGGAGTGATTAGTATTTTTGTGCATCATATGTGCTTGTGGAACTCCATCAGTATCTGAGTGACTAATTTGTATTCATACTAATCCCTCTGTGGAAGCCTTACTAAAATTTACTCCCTTCATTTCATTTGAACCTATTTGATTAGAAACAGAGTTAAAGAAAGAAAAACTTTTGGAACTTGTGGTCTTATTTGTGTCATGACTCATGACATTTGTGTGGCTATATTATCATCTCATTAATGGTAAAATTGGGAAGTTTAAAGAAAATTGTTTCCGAATATACAAAGGTGTCACTCTTTTTGGAACATACTACAAAGGAAATGTCACATAAATTGAAACAGAGGAAGTAAATATTGTGCACTAGCACTGCCACAGATAAATGTAGTTAAGTTTTTCACACGTTTTGAACATGTCACTTGTTCATATGACTTAACTATGAAAATATCTTTTATTCAGGTAGAGCATCTGCAACCTTCATTGCAAGACAGAGCCAGATATAGGAGCACATTTGATGGACTTTCTTCAATTGTTCGTAATCAAGGTTGGAGACAATTGTTTGCAGGGCTCAGTGTTAATTATATGAAGGTAAAATATCCGGTTTAATAGTAGCTTCCTCACTACAACTTCATTTTATAACTTGTTCTTTAAAGAATTTCTAGTTGACCCAATTTTGAATGCTACATAACTTGCCCATAATACACATTTTGGCACACTTCATTTGGGAGTTGGGTTAAACTTAAGTGGAAATATATTTTGGGAACTTGAATGTTGATTGAAGAAACGGCAAAAAGAAAAAAGTGAATGACTATCAAAGCAAAAGCAATAATCCTGTGGTTAAAATGGCAAAGTTTGTCCAACTGTAGTATTGTGTACTTATTGCAAGTTCGTTGAAAGGATCATAAAGTTAAGGGATAAGGCACAAGTACCCCCTAGACTATGACCGAAATCCCAAAGACACACCTAAACTTAACTAGGGTACTATTACCTCTCCGAACTCGTTTTTTTTGTATTTTTTGCACCTTTTGTGCTGATGTGGCACCTTCAACTCTGCATGACCTGTAGTTTAATCAACTATCCTTGTCAGTTCGCCACTCTTCAAAAGATAAAGACTATCTTGGTCCCTCCCCATTTTTTTGAATAACCAGTTATCATCACCTTCCCTTTCCCAATCTCGTGTTATGATTTATTTCCTTAGCCTGCTGAGTGGAAACCTATGTTGCTCGGACTCTTCAAAAATGCCAACGGGTGCGTGTCGGATTCGCCAAAAGTAGTGTATTTTTGAAGAATCCGAGACGGGTGCGGCATCAAAAGTGAAGAGTCCGCGCAACTAAAGTGGAAACACTGAGCTGAAATGGGGTGAAAGAGAGAAGGATATTTTCATGACCACTGAATTATTGAACGTCAATCTCCTTTTGCACCACAAGAAGTATGTTCAGCAGTGACTTTTTTCTGCCTCAAGTATGTTTCCGGAGAGAACTCACACTTTTGCACTTCTTAACAAGGAGCCAAATTCCTTCATGTTTAAATTTGGATTTGTTCTTGTCACATCTATAGGTAGCAAAACAAGACATCATATCTTAGCATTTGAGAAAGAACATGGTGCAAATCATCATTCCAAGATGGATGAGATATCTACTGTCTAGTATTATGTACCATATTTCATGTTGCTAGATTTCTTGAGTAACTCACCAGAACTGCTTTCGGTTTTGTTGGCAGATCGTCCCCTCAGTAGCAATTGGTTTCACAGCATATGACACAATGAAGGCGTACCTTAATGTTCCTCCCCGGCAGAAATGAAAATCTGTATCAGCTGCATAAATACACCCTCAAATGGTGACATCAACTCACATAATTCTGTATAAAAGCTTTGATGATCTTTGATTACCAAGGGGGAAGAATACGTATTCAAGGCGTGCACAAAGTTCTCGCCATGTGTGAGGTCTGGAGAGGGGTTGGACAACATTGGGTATATTCTACACACCCCTACCTACATAGAATTTACTACACATCGCTTTCCTAGTCGTCTCTCTTCCTTCTAACTAGTTCAATGTAGTTCCTGATGTAAAAGCATTACAGTATGTTCGTATAATACATAGTGTGCTTCTTACCTAAGTTAGATGTTCTTACTTTTTGAAAATAAAGGGTTCAAAAAAGGGTGTGCAAGTGTGAAAGAAAATGTTTTCTTGAAAATAAGTGACTTTTTGCTTCTATTTCTTTTCTTATTTTTTTGTATTTGGTAAGACAAAATATTGTTAATTTGGTCGAGTCTTTTACTCAGTCCACACTCTAGACGGTCTTTGGTCATTTGACTAGTTTTAAAGTGATACTTGACCTTGATCATCTCTCTAAAGTAAAAATATTATAATATGCAAAATATACTATGAAATTATTTTTTTTAAATTTAAGTATCAAAAGGCTAGTTATATCAGATTCAAGAGTAAGTCAATAGTTAAATCTTGCGATTTGAACCTTACCATTACAAGGACAAACTTAATAATTTGACTTCCTAATTCAATTTAGGATAGTCAAATGAGAGGGAGGGGGTAGCATTTGCAGATTTAATTGTTTGACTGCCAAATTCAACCAAGGTTAGTCAACTGAAGGTGGGTAGCATTTATTGATTTAGACCTCGTTTGGATTGAATTAAAAAAAGTAGTTTTCAAGTCAAAAAAAGTAAAAAATCAAATTTAAATGACTTAAAGTTTAAAAATAAAAAATAGAGAGATTCCTACTTTTGATTTTTAAGTTATTTTTAACTTTGTCAAACACTCCCAAAAGCTAAAAATCACTTGAAAGTACGATTGACTAACTTTTAAGTCAATCCAAACAGGTTCTTCATGACTTGATTATCAAAATTCAATTTAGAATAGTCAACTAAGGGGGAGGGGATAGCGTAGCATTTACAAAAGACATAATAAAAAACGTGCTTAGTTGATATTTATGTCCTCTAACTTTGGGGGTGCACAAGTAGGTACTAAAACTTGTGGAAAGTTGAACAAGTGTCACACATATTCTACGTGACAATTTGCATGAGATATACTTGAATTGATGATTTATATATGTCACTTAAGACGCGTATGTCTATATGTTTGACTTTATACAAGTTTAAATGTCTGCCTGTGACAGCCAAAAGCTTGACGTAATGACTTAGCCAGCAACACATGCCCTTGATGGTGATCATATGCATTGTTTCTTGCCTGATCCAACACTCGAACAAGGGAATTGAGGAACCTATGATAAAGTTTTCCCTTCTTTGAATTAACCAATTAGTCTCAGAAACATGATTTGTAGTTGGTTATACTGGTCTCAAATCCTAATTAAGATAATGCAATAATGAACATTTCTCACTGAAGTTTTGCCCAGTAGCCACTTTTGTATACATGTTCTAAAACTCATTACTTAGCAATTCGATTAAAAATTATTCCTCTAATTGATTTAAGCTCCTTTGCTCTAAGCTATCACATTTCAAGAAATCTCATCTTGGTTTTAGTTTTTTTTTTTTTTTTTTTGACAAAATAAAAAAGAACAATATCATGTTTTATTAAAGAATATCTCTAGCTAGATAAATGCCAAAGACTAGACTATGATTGAATAATTGAAACACAAATTTTTGAAAATTTGCATTTTGTAACAATGATAAGTTTATAATTAAATGGGAGCTCTTTTATATTATAAGAGCAGTATACGCCTCAACTCAATTGTTTATATTTACCAGCAATACAGATACCAGATAACTCTGTCTATCAAAACTTAGCATAGATTGTTTTCATCTTGATTGAACAACTCAGGCTCAAGCTTGTGCCTACAAACCGGACAAAATGGCTGTTTGGACAACCAAAGATCGACACATTCTAGGTGGAATCCATGTTTGCAACCAGGAACTAACCTTGCAAATTCCTCATTTCCAATCACATCCAAGCAAATTGCACAATCATTAATGTCCAAACTCAAATCTTTTCCAACGATTTTAGGGAGTTTCTTGAGCTGAATGTCAGAAAGTCCTTGCTTTCGAGCAGTTTTGATCACCACTCGAGAATGGTGATCATCCCTACCTCGTGAAAAAACAACGTAGAGGTAGAAGAAGAAGAGCAAAGCCATGACGACGAAAGGTAAACAAAGTAGTAGATGCAGAGAGATTGGCATTTTTCTCTTTTCCTTTTTTTGATGAAACTTATATTTTGGTTGTTGATGGAGTGGCCTAGATATGTCTTTTCTTGCATACATTGGGAAGTAGAAAAAAAGGACAAAAGTTATTGGTATTATTATTTTTGCATAAGAATAAGAGCTTGAAACATTTTGTTCTTTACGAGGTGAGGACATTTTACAAAAGAAAAGAAGATTAATTAATTATATAAACCAAATTTAAAATAGCAGTACTAATATTTTTGAGACACTTATTTCTTTCACCAAGGAAATATTCAAGTATCTGAGGTTGTGTATGGATATGATGAAATGGAATCAATTGCACCAATAAGGAATAAGTATCAGAACTAGGGGTGTATATGGACGGGTTGGTTCGGATTTTTTCAAATATCAAATTAAATTATTTATGTCAGATTTTTAAATCTATAAATCAAATTAAATTAATAAAACTCAAATTAATACAAATATATAATTAATTTATGCTTCAAATATTTCTTTAGTCCTACAAAAATATAACTATCTAAGGAGTTTCATTAGAAAATAACACATGATATGAGCGATAATACTAACATATTCAACAAAATAAATATTGCAAATAAATAAGTCATAATGAAAATAATGATAATTTAAAGTACTAAATCATGTTAAAATAAGTCTAATAAGTATTAATTACAAGACTAAACATTAAAGAAAAAATAAAATAAAATGATGCATTTTATATAATTTTCGAAACCAATGTAAAACTAATGAATAAATCTTCAACATTATGATCTTTTTTAGTGTTGAATTGATTTTTTTGTTAGCATTAGTATCAATTTGATTTTGATTTGAGTTTTATTATATTTAGTAATATCTATGAACAATAACATTTATTGGATCATTCAAAATTCAAAGTCAAACTTGAAATAATATGGTAAAAGATAACAACTATTAAAAAGTATAAAAAAAATTAAAAATTATATCAAAGTAAATAGATTTATGTATAAAATAAATTTAAAAATTATATATATAATGTACAGTTGTATTTTTCTTTTCAATACCAAACTAAGAGCATGTTTGGCATTGCTACTAACAACTGTTTACTTCTAGAAACACTTTTATAAAATAGTTTCTTAGAAAAATGCTTTTGAAAAAAATAATTATGTCTAACAAGTTCATTTGAAAAGTGCTTTTGATAAGCAAATTGTGTTTGACTATATTTATAAGAAAAAATATGCTTCTCAGAGTTAAATTACGAAAAATGACAAGTATCAATGTGCTTTTAATATTAAAATTATTTTATCGAGAGGAACTAATTTTTTTAAGAAAAAAAATTGAATAAGAAGAAAATAATATGTAAACTACTAAAAGAATTTTTTTTTCAATTATTTGTTACCATTCCAGGGAGCTGAAATCTTTAAATGTTATTTTTAAAATTTTGCAAAAGTATTGTTGAAGAATATTGAAAAGAAGAATCTTTTTATTATTTGTTACCTATTTTTATTTTTATTTTGGATTCAATCTTTAGTTATTACAATTAATAGCCATTGTCGTACCGCCAAAGAAAATAATTAACAAGAATGTAAGTAAAGATATTAAAAGTAATTAAGCAATTAACAAGACAAAAAACTCAAAAAAATAATTGGTATGATTGATTTAACATGTATTAATTATTTGATTTGGAGTAAATTAATATACATTTAAAAGTAAATTAATAAGAGTGAATGTAATGCATAATTACAATATTAATACATGTACAACTTATACCCGATCTTATTTCACCTTCTATCCGGCATAAATTATACATAGATTGCCTCATAAGTTATGTAACTATTAATTATGTAGGATTACAAAAAGCGCAACCAAACACGTACAAAAATAATATATGAATAACTTTTATCTAACATTTGAAAACCTATCAACCAAATAACCGTATAAAATTAATACATAAATAGCTTTTATCCTATTTGCAAACCACCACATGGTATAAAATTAATACATGAATAATCAAGTTATTCACATATTAGTTTTGGGTTTATCCAGCTACCAAATGACAACCCCTTAATGTTCAGGGTTTCAAGTCAATTATATTATAATTTTCAAGGAATACACTTAAACATATACAAGCTTTTTGCTGAAGTTTTTGGGGTCGGGTGAGGGGTAGGTCTGCCTCCCGCTATAAGGATAGTAATTCATGCCGTCAAGCCTCACTTTCAACGTCTGCCTCGTTATACCTCAATAATGTATCAATTGTACAAAATTGCTTCACAATAGCCTCCACGTTCCTTTGCTTATATTGGAATATTAAGGCATTCCTTTCTTGCCACACCTATGGCTGGCAACGGGATCGAAACCGGGCACCACGGGCCGGAAGCGAATCGGAACCGGTAATTCCGGAAAAAAATGAGTTTACCCATCCTAGACCGGTACCGGACCGGACCGGAAACCGGGTCCCAACAGTTATAATTAAAAAAAAAAATTATTAAAAAATTAGGAACATTACTCAAAAATTTATGCTTTTAAAGTTTTAAATACAAACTTTCAAACTTTAAAAGTATAAAAGTTTAAATTTCACACTTTAAAAGTTTGAAAATTTAAATTCAAACTTTAAAACTATAAAAGTTTAAATTTCACCCTTTAAAAGTTTGAAAATTTAAATTCAAACTTTAAAACTATAAAAGTTTAAATTTCACATTTTAAAAGTTTGAAAATTTAAATTTAAATTTCAAACTTTAAAACTATAAAAAGTTTAAATTTCACACTTTAAATTTTAAAAGTTTGAAAATTTAAATTCAAACTTTAAAACTATAAAAGTTTAAATTTCACACTTTAAAAGTTTGAAAATTTAAATTCAAACTTTACAACTATAAATTTTTAAATTTCACACTTTAAAAGTTTGAAAAATTAAATTCAAACTTTAAAACTATAAAAGTTTAAATTTCACACTTTAAAAGTTAAATTTAAAGACAATAATAAAAAAAATTAAGGCGAATAGCCTATACTTTTACTAATATTAATTAAATAGTACAAGTTGAGTTACAAAATATTAGTAGAGTATTAAAAAATTTAATCTACACAGCCACCTTCTAGGAAGGATTCTGTTTGAATTAGACCTCGAATTATTATACTCATACTAATAGACATTTAAATTTAATAGTTCATGCTACCAAGGAAATCTTTTTTAAAATCATTTAACATTTCTCTAGTAACATGCCCTGGAATTGGTTGATTAGCTAGTTCCTCCATTGCATCAATGTCGTCGTCACTAAAATCTTGCATTATTTCATTAACGTCATTTTCAAATTTGGTCGGTAAAGGTGGACGACCATAACTCTTTCTCTCGCCATTAATCCAATCTCTAAATAGTACCGATATCTCCAAGCTATCTGCTGCTAATGAATATCTATGCTCTCCAATTTGAAATTTTGCTGCACTAAAAGCGCCTTCCGAAGCTACTGAAGATGCTTGAATAACTAACACATCGAGCAACCGGTTGAAGTTTTGGAAATCTCTGGCCGCAATTGCTCCACCATTCTAGAAGATCAATAGTAGTAGGTTCTGTATTTTGATTAATATATGCATCAAAATCATTTCTATCATTATGAGAAAGTTCAAGAATACAATCTATCATATCATCAATATCATCTTCATTATTATATTCACTCCTAGAACTTTGAGGCTCTTCATTACATACTACATTCATTATATTAGAATTATACAAGTCATACAATTTTCTAGCTTCAATTTTTATACTATCTTTAACATCTTGACAACTAGGTGTTTCATCATCTTCACTAACTTCACGTCTAGACTTAACTTGACATTTAAAAATAAAATGACATGCAGTTTCAACTTTTATGCAACCATCATTATACATTGTTATACCATCTCTAACAATCAAATTATATATGTGTGCAGCACACCTAATATGAAAACCATCAATATAAATAGGGCAAAGAGACGGTTTTAGTATTTCAACAACAGTTCTATTATTAGAAGCATTATCTAATGTGACACTACTTATTGTATCACAAATTCCATAGTTTTGTAAAACATCTATAATTGTTTGAGCTATATAACTACCGGTTTTATGCATTTCACAATATTTATAATCTAAAATTCTTTTTTGCAAAGTCCAATTTTCATCAATCCAATGCGCAGTAATAGTGAAATAATCATTACCATTTACACTACGGCCCATATCAGAAGTAATAGCTATTTTACAATTATTATAATAAAATAAACAACGAAGATATTGAAAATGTTGAGCTTGATAATCGAAGATAGCCTTTTTAATTGTATTTCTAGTAAAACCTTTAAAATGTGGATTATACACAATTTGAATATAATGAATAAAACCGAGATTTTCAGCAAAACTAAATGGCAAACCCATAACAACAATCATTTTAGCTAATTCTTCAAGACATTTTTCTCTACTATATGACCGTTGTATACTAGAACCAGAAACATTAGAAGGATTTAATTGTGTTTGGACCATATTAGAGCCCTCTACTCCTACATTTTCAGGAAGGGTGGTACCATTTTTTTTAGCTTCGGCTACAGCTTTAGCATGCAAAACTTCATTTTTACAACATGACATTAAATGATTACTCAAATGTCCCGTCCCACCCTGTTTTCCTATAATTTTATGATTCTTTCTATGTTTACATTTATTACAAATAGCTTGTGTTTTATCTTTATTCTGAGTCATAAATTACCACACAACTGATTTTTTAGCGCGTTCTACCTTAGTCCTAGGATGCACGGGGGGAACGGGAGCAGGACAACGAAGGGAGCGGGAGCCGGGGAAGAGGGATTGGGAGTGGGACCTGTAGCCGACGGTGGCTCAGTTTCATCATCATCATATTCATCAACATTATTATCAAAACTATCAATATAAACATTAACATCATCATGTTCATCATCTTCAGGTAATTCCTCATCAAATTTACCAAACCTTCTTTGTAAATGTTCATGATAAGGATCTAATCCACTATTACTATCAATATTAAAAACAGTTTCATCAACATGCATATAATCATCCGTATTTATTCTTAATTGAGAAGTTTTTTTAGTTTTAGATTGAGAAGTACTATCGGTATTTTTATTTTTCTTGGATTTTGAGCTCCATAAATTAGTGATCAAATCAACTATGGTTGTTTTACCCTTGTCAACATTGTTTTTACCGGAATTCATATTCAAATAAAAAAATGTGAGTAAATTATATATAATACGAAAATGTAATGCAAAGTTTTAAACAAATAAATAACTAAATAAGTAGAGACTAGAGACTAATTACTCACAAAATAAATAATTAAATGCAAACAAATAAATAACTAAATGAAAAGTGAGTTGGAACGAATGTACCAAATGTCTACTTAAAAAAGTAGACGTGTATGACCGGAAGCCGAAAATTGAAAGTTGAATTTTGAAGCTCCAATTTCTAAAGACCAAATTCATAATTTAAACGAGAATAAGAGATTAAAGAGTAGAGACTAGAGAGAGTGAATATATTTTTGTGAATGAAAAGAATGAAAGATTGGGGGTATTTATAGTAAAAAAAAAAAGGATGAAAATGTAGTTTTTAGAAGGTTGGGGTATTAAAAAAAGTTTGGGGGGTAGGGAGGTGTAAAGGGGAGTTATGGGGGTGAAAGAGCCGTTGGTGGGGCCCAAAACCTGTTGCCCAACGGCTATATAAATTTATTAAATTTAAGATTTTTTTTTAAAAAAAAAAACTGACGAATCGGACCGAAACCGGGACTAACCGTAAATCCCAGTTTTCGTCCCGTTCCCCCTCCCGGACCCGCGTAAGTCCGGATCTAACCGGTACAAGCCGAAACTGGTAACGGATCGGAACCGAAACCGGCACCTCCCGGTTCCGTTGCCAGACTTAGCCACACCTGATAATAGTGACGGAGCCAAAAAAAATTGTTAAGGGGTGCCTAAATATAAAGGGTAAAATCTGAAAAAAGCAACAGAATAAACCTTACTAATAAAAACAAAAAGTATTTACACTATAACTCGACAAGATGTGTAATTAAAAGTAAAGTGTGTGTCATTTAAAAATGAAAAAAAAATGGTTGTTGTCAAAATATATTGTTATGTTGCTAGTCGAGGTAGAACACAACCTCAACAAAAAAATTGCACCACCTTAGCCAATACACCAAACCTTCAGCTTGCTTCAAATGGTGTCAACACATGTATATTTTATAAAATTAAAATTTGACCTAAATATATGGTGTAGTTTTTTGTTAAAGGGGGTGTCTTTTGACAAAACCTGAAGCAAGGTAGCTCCGGCCCTTCCTGATAAATAATGTTGGTTGAACTCATTCTATATATTTCTTTAGATGCGTTATTACCTTTATAGTGTGATATGACTGACAACTTAATACCTAAGATTTTGAACCTACGAATACTTCGCACTTAGCATAAAAATCAGCCTAAAATTTTAGTACCAGATCATGATCGGCATCTACGAGCCATGAAAGCATCCACACATGGTTGTGGAACTGGATCAGAGGAGATTGTGTTGCATCTAGGTTCTGCAGAGTGATTCTACGAGCCGTGGGTCATCCCACGAGTCATGGAATGACCTCGTAGACTCGAACATGGAAGTTGTCAAAAATCATGAGTTCCACGAAGAAATTCCATGTTTCGTGGATCATTCTACGATTCATGGATTAGACTCGTGATGAGAACTTGAAAGATGGCGACACGTCTATGTTCCACAGAGAAATCCCAAGAGCCAAGAGTTTTTCTGAGGATATTTATGTTTTTGTTTTTAATAAGATCAAATGACGATGTTATAACATCTATTAGGGGAGGATTTTACGGTAATTTTTTCAGTTTCTCTCTTATTCTACTCCCCAAACTTAGAGCAAACCTCAGGTAGAGCAAAAACCAGCAGGGTTTCAAGCCCCTCTCCAGAAATTCTTATTTTTCCAGGTATCTAAGGTTCTCATAGTGAGGAACTCAGTTCGTCATCATGCCATATATCTACAATTTCAGTTAGTAAGATCAAAACTAAGGTTTTTCTTCTATGCCTACCATTTTGTTTTTCTCTAATTTGCATTTTTCATTATTGATTCTACTATTGAAATCATAGTAATTTCAAGTGTGTCGCTGAAATTTCAGGTATAGTTCAAGGGGGTACTTGTATTTTATCTCTGAAATATACTAAAAAAACTCTATGAAGCTTAAACTCTTCAATTTTGAATTTATTAATAAGACAAGGTCAGCGTAAAATCTATTAGATTTTAAATTTTAATCACATATCCAATTGCGTGACTAAAGTGTCATTACTGAGGAATTAATGTCACGTGATGTATGTTATGACATGATAATAGATGGTTAGTATTATTTAGAAGTGTACTAAAATGAAAAAATATATATAATAAAACGTCAAGTGAAGGTTGAAAATTAAAAAAAGTCTATTGGGATTGCTCATGATAGTCCCGTGTCTTCATCGTGAGAAGGTATTAAAAGGCCTAGAAAAATTATAATATGCCTAAAAAATCGTGAGAGAATCACATAAAATCTAACATTACCAATCCAAAAGGGCTCATAATTTGAGCCTATTGTGAGAAGACAAAAGTCTAGTCACGAGAGAAGGACAGAAGTAATGTAAAACCCATTAGATTTTGAATTTTTATTAATGTCCAATGGCGTGACTAAATTTCCATCAATGGGGAATTAATGTCACATGATGTATGTTAAGACATGATAATAGACTGTCAGTATTATTAGATATGTACTAAAATGACAAAATAGGAATGAAGCATCACGTGAAGATTGAAAATTAAAAAGAATCTATTAAGCTTGCTCATGATGATCATGTATCTTCATCATGTGAAGGTATTAAAAGTCCTAGGAAAATTATAATACACCTAAAAAAATCATACATGAATCGCATATAATCCAAAATAATCGCATAAAATATTTTGAAGAATCGTCATCACTCTTGGATGTTGACGGCTTTAGAGTTTCTGATTCTATAGCAGCGTAAGATTCTCCTATTTATGAAGAAGGAACTAGGTGGGATTTAGTTCCCCAAAGTGCCAAAGCGACAATGTATCCTTATAGACGTGGATGATTTAAGTTTATGTGGAACAACATAGCTGAAGATATAAATCTTGAGAGGCTGAGAGAGCCCCTATCTGAGAGTAAGGGAGGATGCATCATCTCACCCCACCTGGCACTAGAAAAACCCGACTCAACATAGTGTTTCTTCAGTCAATTCTGAAGATGTTCCCACAATGTCAGCCTGTAATCATAGCTCCAACAAATTTGCTTCTTAACTAGGAAGCCGAGTTCCAGAAATGGATGGTGGACATTCCCTTCCACAACTTGAACAACAAAGAATTCTCATTAAAGGAAGATGAAGGAATTATTGGTGTCTTCCACCATTTATCTGATTCTGCGAAAAAGAATTCACACCTTATGCGCATGGTGAAGATGAAATATTGGGCAAAAAGTAAGAGTGTTTTGGGAATCAGCTATGACTTGTTCAGGATTCTCACAGGAGAAGATGGAGAGGGTTATGCCAAAGAGACTAGAGAAATACTTCTAAAATTTCCTGGTCTGTTGTTTCTTGAAGAGGGGCACACTGCTCGGAATGAGCACAACCTTGTGTAGAAAGCACTGATAAAGGTTGAAACAGAGAAGCACATACTTCTGTCCATAACTCCATTCCAGAATAACATCAAAGAGATGTACAACACTCTCTGTGTAGCTAGTCCAAAGTTTGCTACAGATTTGGAGCAAAAATGGGCTTCTCTTAGCAGTTCTATTGACAAGAATGTCTGAGCGTTGGAAGAGCTTAGGGATATTATTTCACCTCTTGTCCATAAATGTAGCAAAAATGTAAAGAAGGTAAACCTTCCAATGCTCGAAAATCTAAACTTTACAAGTATATCATTGTATTCTTTATACCCGTAAGGCTAACCTTCTTTACATCTTAATTGCATGTATGGACAACTGGTGAAGTAATATCCCTAAGCTCTTCCAATGCTCAGGCATTCTTGTCAATGGAACTGCTAATAGAAACCCATTTCTGCTCGGGATCTGCACCGAACTTTGGATAAACTATGCTTAGAGTGCTATAAAATTCTTTGATGTTAGTCTGGAACAGAGTTCCAAAAAAGAGTATTTGTTTCTCTGTTTCAACCTTTCTCAATGCTTGCCACAGAAGGCTTTGCTCATTTTGAGCAATGTGTCCTTCTTCAAGGACCAGAAGACCAGGTAATTTTAGAAGGATTTCTCGTATCTCTTTGGCATTACCGTCTCCATCATCTCCTATGAGATCCGTGAACAAGTCATAGTTGATTCCCAAAACACTTACTTTCATCCCAGAATTTCAGCTTCACTAAACTTATAAGGTGTGGATATTTTCTTCCTGCATGGGATAAACATCCGAAGACAAGAACAGTAGCTTCTTCTTCTTGGGAAGAGAAATCTTTGTTGTTCAAATTGTAGAAGGGAATGTCCACCTTCCATTTCTGGAACTCGGCTTCCCAGTTAAGAAGCAAACTGGATGGAGCTATGATAACAAGCTGACACTTTAAACATCTTCAGAAATGACTGAAGAAACACAATGGTGAGTCGGTTTTATCCGGTTCCAGATGGGTGTGAGATAATGCATCCTCCCTTACTCCCAGATAGGGGCTCTCTCAGCCTCTCAAGATTTATATCTCCTGCTATGTTGTTCCACATGAACTCAAATTATCCACGTTGATGAGGATACATTGTCTTTTGCACTTTGGAGAACTAAATCCCACATAGTTCTTGCTCCATAAATAGAAGACTCCCGGGCAGCAGAAGAATCAGGAACTCTGAAGCCATCAACATCCAAGAGTGATGGCGATTCTCTAAAATATTTTCTTTCGTGCCTCCCTCGAGTTCTCTAAGCCTGCAGATGACATAAGTTCAAGAATTTAAGAGTGAACCATAAATAAATTAGAGAGCAGAGTTTACAAAATATTTGAAAAGAAAAGTGTTTGATAGGACGAAACTAGTATACTTATAAGATAAGGGGAGATGTACTTGCTCTCCAAATGGACATATGAACAAACTGAAAAGATGAGTCCAATTTGTTCATCTAGACAAAAATGTGGTTCCCCATCTAACAATCACTTAGTTGTCCACTCTGCATTGGTGAAACTGATGGATTGATAAACCCAATATATGATTTCAAGACACACATGTCCATTTCAGAGAAAAGAACTTTAATTTCCTTTTCCCATTCTTCTTTTTATGGGAGAAGAGTTTACTCATCTTCAAATTGGAATACTAAAGGAAGTGTTTCTTTGACAAAATATGCTCCTTCTCTATCGAATCAACAATAAACTTCAGAAACTCAAACTTTTCAAGAATCTTCTTCCAATTCTTTCAAAGAGCATCAGCTGAAGATTCGAATTCTAACTTAGAATATGAGGTTGTATCAGTATACTCTTTGGACTTGTTCATTGTCCTACACATGCTTGAGTTAGAAGAAACAACCTCATCTGTTGCATTCAACATAGGAGCCGCCTTCTCCTCAATGATAAAAACATCATATCATTCTCATTTTCTTCATCCTTTTCACTGATAACAACATCAGGATCACTCTTTGAAACAGAGTCATCCCCTGAATCCATCTTTCGCACCTGAGTCAAAATACACAATTTTTGTTATCAATCAAAATTCACAAGAATATATGTATCTTAAAGATATTTTTCACAATAACAATACTAACCTCAATAAGAAAACTTTTTTCTACCAAAGCATAAAGAATCGAAAACTTTGAATTCTAAAAACTGTAAAAATAGAGCAATAGGGACTGATGAGTTCGAATAAATTGAATGATAGACACACTTATATATAGAATGAAATTGAATAATAACATAAAAGAAATGTGACTTAGACACGCCTTTTATGCGTGAGAGAAAAACGAGAAAAAGAGATCAAGGAAAAACAAAAAAAGTATGTATACCATGTTGTGACAGACTAGAATCTTCCGACAAATCAGGATGATGTAAAGTGTGAACTTTAACTCTTCCAACTGTGTCACATGAATTGTCAAAATTTGTGTCTTCTTCAACAAAGGTATTTTTGGCAAAAAATAAAAAAAATGTTTTTTTGTTCCAATTTAATTTAATTAGTGTACAACTTTTTCAAAATTGTAGGATTCACTTTAGCTATGCCCCTTAGTTTTAATTCATATCCTTGAGTTATAGCTTTATTACTTTGAATGTCGTTATTATTTGTGTAAATTTTTTAATTACTTTGAGTAAAAGATTGACGGTCGATGAAGAAAATACTTCAATTATGGACATCCTCATGCATTTTTCGCATTAGGTATTGGGAAAAAAATGAGATCGGTGATTATAGACCACTGATCTAAAATGTTTCGGGTTTGTTTACAATTTAGAGAAAGTAAATTAAAAACAAAATTATTTTTAAAAAAAGAAATGCTCTGCTCAGCTCAGCTTAGTGAGAAAGGGTGCTCAAATTTTCTTAGAACCGGTTACAAAGGTGACTGAGTTAATATAGCGGATGGTAGGCTATAGATCGATTTAACTTGCCACCGTCTTCTAAGTCAAGTTCTTCGCATCGAATTTGACTACAATAATTTATATCTCATGTATGATTTGTAAGTTACTACACAAAAACAAGTTAATGCAGTTCATGTCTGAATAATAGGCACATTTTTTAGTTCAAACAAGCCCCAAAGCAGGTAAAATCAGATTTTACCGATTTTTGTGTGCTATAGTCCGTGGATTTTTGGTAATTCGGGATTTCAGCTTGTTTTTGGCCGAAACTTTTCATGGACATCCGTTAAGACCTTAGTAATGGAGCCAGTTGTTTCTGAGGGGGAAACAGACACATTTTTAAGTACAAATGAGCCCTAAAGAAGGTAAAACTAGATTTTACCGATTTTCGTATGTTATAGTCCATGAATTTTTTATGATTCGGGGTTCCGGCTTGTTTTTGGCCAAAAAATTTCATGGACGTCTGTTAAAACCTTAGTAATGGGCGAGTTGGTCCCGAGGGGTAAACGGACACATTTTAAAGTTCAAACCAGCCCCAAAGTAGGTAAAACCAGATTTTACTGATTTTCATGTGCTATAGTCCATGATTTTTTAGTGATTCAGGATTCTGACTTATTTTTGGCCGAAATTTTACATGGACGTCCGTTAAGACCTTAGTAATGGAGAAAGTTGGTCCCGAGGGGCAAACAGGAGCATTTTGAAATTCAAATGAGCCCCAAACCAGGTAAAATGAGATTTTACCTATTTTTGTGTGCTATAATCCATGGAATTTTGGTGATTCGGGATTCTGACTTGTTTTTGGTCAAAAATTTCATGGACATCTATTAAGACCTTAGTAATGGAGCCAGTTGATCCCGAGGGGTAAACGGGCCCATTTTCAAGTTAAAACGAGCCTCAAAGCAGGTAAATCCAGATTTTACTAATTTTCGTGTGCTATAGTCCATGAATTTTTGGTGATTCGGGATTCCGGCTTGTTTTTTGTTAAAATTTTTCATGGACGTCCGTTAAGACCTTAGTAATTGAGCCAGTTGGTCACGAGGGGAAAATTGGCGCATTTTCAAGTTCAAATGAGCCCCAAAAAGGGTAAAATCAGATTTTCCGATATTCGTGTGCTATAGTCAATGGATTTTTGGTGATTCAGAATTCCGGCTTGTTTTTGGCAAAAAATTTTCATGGACGTCCTTAAAGACCTTAATAATGGAGTAGTTGGTCCCGATGGGAAAACAGACGCATTTTCAAGTTCAAACGAGCCCTAAAGTAGCTAAAATCATAAATTATTGATTTTTGTGTGCTATAGTCCATGAATATTTGGTGATTCACGAGTTCAGCTTGTTTTTGGACAAAAATTTCCATGGACGTCTGTTAAGACCTCAGTAATGGAGCTAGTTGGTCCAAAGCGGCAAACGGACGCATTTTCAAGTTCAAACAAGCCACAAAGCAGGTAATACCATATTTTACCAATTTTTGTGTGTTATAGTCCACGAATTTTTGGTGATTCGGGATTCAGGCTTATTTTTTGTTGAAATTTTTCATGAACATTCGTTAAGACCTTAGTAATCGAGCCAGTTGGTCCCGAGGGGTAAACATGCACATTTTCAGGTTCAAACGAGCCGCAAAGCACATAAACCCAGATTTTACCAATTTTTGTATGCTATAGTCCATGAATTTTTTGGTGATTCAGGATTCTGGCTTTTTTTTTTGTCAAAATTTTTAATGGACATCTTCTAAGACCTTAGTAATGGATCCAGTTGGTCCCGTGGGGAAAATGGGCGCATTTTCAAGTTAAACGAGCCCAAATCATGTCAAACCAAATTTTACCGATTTTTGTGTACTATAGTCCATGCATTTTTAGTGATTCGACATTCCGTCTTGTGTTTGGCTGAAATTTTTCATGGATGTCTGTTAAGACCTTAATAATTGAGCCAGGTTATCTCAAGGGGCATACTAGCACATTTTCAAGTTCAAACGAGTCCCAAAGCAGTTAAAACCAGATTTTACCGATATTAGTGTGTTATAGTCCAATGATTTTTGGTGATTCAGGATTTCGATTTGTAGTTGGCCTAAAGTTTTCATAGACGTCCGTTAATACCTTAGTAATAGAGTCATTTGGTCCAGATGGTCAAATAGGTGCATTTTCAAGTTCAAACGAGCCCTAAAGCAGGTAAAACCAGATTTTACTAATTTTCGTGTGCTATAGTCCATGGATTTTTGGTTATTCGGGATTTCGACTTATTTTTGGCTGAAATTTTTCATGAACGTCCGTTAAGACCTTAGTAATGGAGCAGATTGGTCCCGAGGGGTAAACAGGCGCATTTTCAAGTTCAAACGAGCCCGATGTCACACCCCTTTTTCGCACGGCATCAAGGGTTTTTCCCAATTTAAGTGACAGTATTGAATAGGGATTATTTTATTTTTTCTTCAGAGTCGCCACTTGGAATTGAGTTATGGTGTTCTAAGTCACCTTTTTGAATCCCTAATCAATAGAAAAAGACTCTTTAGTTTTGGTCTGCGAACCAGAAATTCAGGTTAGGAATTTTATTGACCAAGAGAAAGGTATTAGGCATCCCTCGAGTCCCGTGGTTCTAGCATGGTCGCTTTTATTGACTTATACTTATTTTAAAATATTTTTGGATATATTATTTCAGGCCATGACTTGTTTGCATATTTATTGTTGAACTTTTATTTGGGTTCAACCTAGATGCATAATTGCATTCTTGGTTTCGATATTTAATAGTTTCAAAGCATAACAGTTTTATTCTCAAGTGCGTTACCTAATATTCTATATTTTACATCTTGATTTCAATTAAATAAAATATTTATTAGAATAATTTTACCAAGGTGTGTCACCACATCCTTGAATTTCTTTTAAGTGTTTCAAAAAAGATGTGTAACCACATTCTTAATTGAAACAAATATTTTTTAACATGCCTAAAACCCATCTAATGTTATAAGAAAATATAAAATAAAATAAAATAAAATAAATCTAAACTCTTAGGATACAATATAAATTTTGGATTATCTTGTATTCTTTTATTTTTATTCACCCTTAAATTAATGTTAAAATTAGGCCTGCACATATTATATTTTTATTTTTATCTTAAAGTTAATGGCAAAATTAGGCATACGCATATTGTAATTTCTTTTAATCCAACAAAACAATGGCGAATTGCTAAAATAAATCTCATTCTTTGTTTGATAAATAAAACAACAATAAAAAAATTAGCCCAATAATTCCTACTTTATTATTATTAGCATCGAAATCAAGAAAAGAACAACGTCATGACCATTCATTTTAAGAGATCACAACTAATGAATAAAAATAACCACCAAATAAAGCTACTTTCATTCATTAAAGAGATATAACACTAAACACATTCTTCATTTTAATCAAATTATGAATAAAACAAAAGTGTAAGAAAATATATCACGTAGTTACATCAAATTCCATGAATAAATTAAAAAAATAAGGTAAAGTTTAACCTTAAATAGAGAGAATAAGTACCGCAAGATTTGATCGAAGCTCGATTGAAACACCCACAAATCTTTTGTTGTTGTGCGTGGGTATTGGTAAGGGTCTTTCGTTTTGGTTTTCTATTTTTTTTCTTTTCCTCCGTGAGATCTTTTTGGTGTATTGGATTTTTTGGGTGAATGTATATGTTTTTGGTTTTGTGTCTTTGTGTGTTGCCGGTTTTTTCTCTCTTTTTTTTATTTGGTTTGTGCGTCTGTGTGTGTTGTTTTTGGAAGTGTAGGTAGGATATGTTGTGGGATGTATTTTCTTTTTCTCATTTTTCTCGTTTTTTTTATTGGTCGTAGGTAGTTTATGTAGTAGTGTAGGTATTGTGTTGTGTGTGTTTAGGATATAGGGGTGGGTAGTGGGTTGTGTGGGAATGTGTTGGGGTAGTGGAGGTGAGGGTAATGGAGTGGAGTTGGGGTGGTGGGGTGAGGGTAGTTAGTTTTAGGTTTTTATTTTTATTTTTTATAATATAATATAATATTTAAATACTTTTAAACTAATAAAAATTGAGTAGCTAATAATAAATTATAAATAAGAAATACTAGCTCATTTATTAAACTAAAACTAAAAATAAAAATAAAACATATTTTTTTCATTATTTTCAATTTTTTTAAAATAAAGATAATAAAATAAGGTAAAAGTCAAAATATGTAATTTAGATTTTTATAAAATATTTAAGCCTAAATATGGTGTAAAACTTAAGTTCGGTCAAAATTATGTGTCTACACCTGAAAGCAGGTAAAACCAGATTTTACCGATTTTCATGTGCTATAGTCCATGGATTTTTGGTGATTCGGGATTCCGACTTGTTTTTTACCGAAATTTTTAATGAACGTCCGTTAAGACCTTAATAATGGAGTCAGTTGTTCCCGAGGGGAAAACGGACACATTTACAAGTTCAAACGAGCCCCAAAGTAAGTAAAACCAGATATTGCCAATTTTCGTATGCTATAATCCATGGATTTTTGCTGATTCGAGATTTCGGCTTGTTTTTTACCGATATTTTTCATGGACGTCTGTTAAGACCTTAGTAATGGAACCAGTTGGTCCCGAGGGGTAAATGGTCACATTTGCAGGTTTAAACGAGCCCCAAAGTAGGTAAAACCAGATTTTACTGATTTTCATGTGCTATAGTCCATGGATTTTCGGTGATTCGGGATTTCGGCTTATTTTTGGTAAAACTTTTTCACGGACGTCCGTTAAGACCTCAGTAATGGATCCAGTTGGTCCCGAGGGGAAAATAGACGCATTTTTTAGTTCAATCGAGCCCAAAGCAAGTAAAACCAGATTTTATCAATTTTCGTGTGCTATCCACGGATTTTTGGTGATTTGGGAGTCTAGCTTGTCTTTTTTCAAAAAAATTCATAGACGTCTGTTGAGACCTTAGTAATGGAGCCAAATGGTCCCGAGGGGCAAACGGGCGCATTTTCAAGTCCAAACGAGCCCCAAAGCAGGTAAAACCAGATTTTACCGATTTTTGTGTGCTATAGTCCATGGATATTTGGTGATTCAGGATTTCGATTTGATTTAAGTCAAATTTTTTCATGGACGTCCGTTAAAACCTTAGTAATGGAGTCAGTGATCCCGAGGGGCAAATGGGCACATTTTCAAGTTCATACTAGCCCCAAAAGCAAGTGAAATCAAATTTTACCTATTTTCATGTCCTATAGTCCATGGATTTTTGGTGAATCAGGATTCTGGCTTGTTTTTTGCCGAAATTTTTCATAAACGTCCATTAAGACCTTTGTAATGGAGCAAGTTGGTCTCAAGGGGTAAACGGGTGCATTTTCAAGTTCAAATGAGCCCCAAAGCAGTTAAAATAAGATTTTACAAATTTTTGTGTGCTATATAGTCCATGATTTTTTGGTGATTTGGGATTCTAGCTTGTTTTTGGCTGAAATTTTTCATGGATGTCCGTTAAGACCTTAGTAGTAAAGCCAGCAAGTCCCGAGGGGTAAATGGGCATATTTTCAAGTTCAAACGAGCCTCAAAGTAGGTAAAACTATATTTTACCAATTTTCGTGTGCTATAGTCCATGATTTTTTTGGTAATTCAGAATTTCGACTTGTTTTTGGTCGAAATTTTTCATGGACGTCCGCTAAGACCTTAGTAATAGAGGCAATTTGTCCCGAGGGGCCAACGAGAGCATTTTCAAGTTCAAACGAGCCCCAAAGTAGGAAAAACTAGATTTACCGATTTTCGTATGCTATATAGTCCATTAATTTTTGGTGATTCGGGATTCCGACTTGTTTTTTGTCGAAATTTGCATGGACGTCTGTTAAGACCTTAGTAATGGAGCCAGCTGGTCCCTAGGGGTAAACGGTTTCATTATCAAGTTAAAACGAGCCCCAAAGCAGGTAAAACCAAATTTTACCGATTTTCGTGTGCTAGTCCATGGATTCTTGGTGATTCGGGATTTCGGCTTGTTTTTTGCTGAAATTTTTCATGGACGTCCGTTAAGACCTGAGTAATTGAGCCATTTGGTCCCGAGGGGCAAACGGGCTAATTTTCAAGTTCAAACGAGCCTCAAAAAAGGTAAAACTAGATTTTATCGGTATTCATGTGCTATAGTCCATGAATTTTTGGTGATTCAGAATTTTGGCTTGTTTTTTTACCAAAATTTTTTCATGGACATCCTTTAAGACCTTAATAATGGAGCCAGTTGGTCCCGAGAGGCAAAAAGACGTATTTTTAAGTTCAAACAAACCCCAAAACAGCTAAAATCAGATTTTACCGATTTTCGTGTGCTATAATCCAATGATTTTTGGTGATTTAGGATTTCGGCTTGTTTTTGGATGAAATTTTTCATGGACATCCGTTAAAACCTTAGTAATAGAGTCAATTGGTCCCAAGCGGCATACAGACGCATTTTCAAGTTCAAACGAGCCCCAAAGTAAGTAAAACCATATTTTACCGATTTTTGTGTGCTATAGTCCATGGATTTTTGGTGATTCAGGATTGAGGCTTGTTCTATACTAAAAATTTTCATGGACGTCCGTTAAGACCTTAATAATCGAGCCAGTTGGTCCCAAGGGGCAAACGAGCGCATTTACAGGTTCAAACGAGCCCCAAAGCACATAAAACTAGATTTTACCAATTTTCGTGTGTTATAGTCCATGAATTTTTCGGTGATTCAAGATTCCGACTTGTTTTTGTTCAAAATTTTTCATGAATGTCTTTTAAGACCTTAGTAATGGAGCAAATTGGTCCCTTGGGAAAATGGGCGCATTTTCAAGTTAAACAAGCCCAAAGCAGGTCAAACCAGATTTTACCGATTTTTGTGTGATAGTCCATGATTTTTTGGTGATTCGGCATTTCGGCTTGTTTTTTGCCAAAAAATTTCATGGACGTCCGTTAAAACCTTAGTAATGTAGTCAGTTTGTCCCGATGGCAAACGGGCGTATTTTCAAGTTCAAATGAGGTAAAACTAGATTATACCGATTTTCGTGTGCTATTGTGAATGGATTTTAGTGAATCAGGATACCGGTTTGTTCTTGGCCAAACTTTTTCATGGCCGTTCGTTAAGACCTTAGTAATGGAGTCAGTTGGTCCTAAAGGGAAAACGCACGCATTTGCAAGTTCAAACGAACCTCAAATGAGGTAAAATCAAATTTTATCAATTTTCGTGTGTTACAGTCGGTAAATCGAGATATCGGCTTGTTTTGGCCGAAATTTTTCATGCACGTTCGTTAAGACCTTAGTAATGGAGTCAGTTGGTCCCTAGGGGAAAACAGACGCATTTTTAAGTTCAAACAAGCCCCAAAGCAGGTAAAACCAGATTTTACCATTTTTGTGTGTTATAGTCCATGGATTTTTGGTGATTTGGTCCCAAGGGGCAAACATACGCATTTTCAAGTTCAAACGATCCTCAAATGAGGTAAAACTACATTTTACTGATTATTGTGTGCTATAGTCAATGGATTTTTGGTGATTTCTGCTTGTTTTTGCCCGAAATTTTTCATGGACGTCAGTTAAGACCTTAGTAATGGAGCTAGTTGGTCCCGAGGGGCAAACGAAAGCATTTTCAAGTTCAAACCAGCCCCAAAGCAGGTAAAACCAAATTTTATCGATTTTCGTGTTCTATAGTCCATGGATTTTTGGTGATTCAGGATTTCGGCTTGTTTTTGGCCGAAATTTTTCATGGACGTCTGTTAAAACCTTAGTAATGGAGTCAGTTGGTCCCGAGGGGTAAACTGGCACATTTTCAAGTTCAAACGAGCCCCAAAGTCGGTAAAACCAGATTTTACCCATTTTCGTGTACTATACTCTTAAATATATCTTTACTAATACATTATCATCTAAATTATAGGATGTGTTTTGAATGGAGGAAAACAAATTATTTGTGAAAAATGTTTTTACAAAATAATATTTTTTAATATCTCTATGTTTAGTTGATCTTGGAAAACATTTTCTCTAGGTCATCGACAACCACTTAAAGTTGTCCGCATATGCGATGTTCAAGTGAAATATGCGGACAACTTTAAGTGGCCATCGATGACTTAAACCTTTTCTCTTGGAAAACAAGCTCCTTATAAGAGTTTGATTTATTGAATTTGTAGACACTACATGGATTGTTTAATATTTTGGGTGAAAACAGATAGGTCAGAGGTTTGCGTCTTAAAATTTGGGTGGGTTTTGATTTTTCTGAATTAAAACGTGGCACCAATCAAATAATATCATGTGGTTTTTTAAAGAGTTAAATTTGACGTGGATATATTTCTCATAGGTTAGAGGTGTTTATGAGTTTTTTCTACTCAGTAATAGTAATAACTTGCTATTCTTTGGTATATAATTCTCTCATATGATACCAACAATTTCTTCACGTCAAGCATGAGTTTTTTTTTTTCATTTTAACCAATAAAAAATATTCCTTTAACATTTTTTTTACCTTTCTTTTGTTTGTTCATACTTCATTTATTGCTAGAACAAATGTCATGAACTAATAAAAAATGAGGTCAAGGAATAAAAAATTATTTACTAAGCAGAACTATTAATAAAAGTATATTAAATGATTTGTGAAAAATTGTATTTCAAAGACGTGAATTCATATACTTCCAGTTAGCGGTGTTCACGGGTTGATTTGGATCGGTTATTGGTTGAAACCAAAACCAAACCAACTTAATCGGTTTTTAAATTATCAAAACCAAATCAAATATAATATACATTTATCGGTTTCGGTTTGGTTTGGTTCGGTTATTCGGTTATTAACCATACACAAAAATAAAAGAAACAATTAATTCAAAATGTGAAAAAAGTGACAACAATACGTTCAAAACAAAAAATAGTTAGAATGACTTAAGTTACTGAACTTTCGATCACTAAATTTACTATCAATAAAGCTTTAAAATTCACTATATTAGCCTAGAAGGAAGAGACAATAACATTTTCAGTCCCACAAAGAATTGTCATAGACACTCATATACATGAAATCAATAAGATAAATGTTTCATCTTGGGCATTTTTGTTTTCAATAAGTAAATTATAAAGAAATATGTATAAGATCTTTAAAATTGTTTATAAAAACAATATATTAAGTATGTATATTAATAAAATATATGTATATAATTCATCGATTTGGTTCGGTTATTTCTTTGCCTTTTTTGAATAAAACCATAATCAAACAAAATACTATCGGTTTTCAAAAATCTAAAACCAAACCAAACCAAACCCAAATAAAATCGATTTTATTTTATCGGTTTGGTTCGGTTTTTTAGTTTGGATCGGTTTTTATCCAAACCGTGAACACCCCTACTTCCAGTTATCTTTTTGATAAACTGTGAAAAATTATCATTAACAACCAAATATTTACCCCTAGAAAGCATTTTAGGATGATGAGTCATCTTCTAGGAGGGGTACTCTCTACCCAAAGCATCAAGCAAAGAAAGTCTAATTAAAAAAAGGAAAAAAAGAAAAATATACCCTCAAACTATCGTAAATGGTATGCAGATATCCTCCGTCATACGTTTGGGACATTGGTGCCCTTGCCGTCCAAAAACTAGAGCATATATGCCATTCACTCTAACGGAAGATTAAATAGGGACACGTGGCGCAATCTTATCCATCGATCCGATATTTAATAAATGTCTGATCGGTGGATATGATTATGACATGTGTATGTCTGTTAGTATAAAGAGTATATATGCTCTAGTTTTTGGACGGCAGGGGCACCAATGTTCCAAAAGTATGACGGAGGATATCTGCATACCATTTACGATAATTTGGGGGTATATTTATCCTTTTTCAGTCAAAAATATTCTGAACTAAGTCTCTACATCTGTTCACTTTCCTGTTGTCTTCCAAGTAAGTCACTTTTAACAATCTCTTTTTTTATTTGTGCAGTTGTATCCTCTGTATTCTCATTGTCTCTTTAAATATTTTCCAACTCCTTGCTCTTCGAGTGTGGCAGATTCTACCCCCCCCAGATAGTTGTTGCTAGTTCCTTTTTGTGTTATTTCCAGTGTCGTCCATTTATCCATGTCATGCATTGTGTTACCTCTCTTATGTGTACTCTAATACCTAACCAGTTGCGTCTTCACTTTCGTTGTCCAGGCACAGTCTAAAAATAGATGCACTGGAGTTTCCATCTTATTAGCTCCACATAGGCAATATTTATCATCTTCAACTGGTATTTACAACTTACGCATCTTCTCTTTCGTTAGCAGCTTTCCTTGATTTGCTAGTCATACAATAAATCTATGTTTATGCAACACGAGTGAGTTTCATACTAAGTCTGCTTCATGCAATCTCAACTGTCTTCCAAGCAATTGATTGTAGCTACAACTCACATCATACTATCCATTGACACACTTATAGGCATCATTAGTATACCACCCTCGCATGATTGATTTGGAGTTAAGCTTTCTCCAATACCAGCTATTTGTCCTTAGATGGTATATGTGCCCAAAAATCTTGCTCACCTTTCATATAGATTTCATGCACTTGTCTTATCCATAGTGACTCTGTCTTGCAAGCCAACTGCTATATCAATTTTCTAATTGAGGCTATATTCCACAGTTTGCAGCTCTTGATGTTCAGACCTTCATTCTTTTTTGGCATACAGATTTTCTCCTATGGCGTTAGCGCTATTTTTTCGTTCGATTAAATCGATTTTTTTGCATTTTATATGGTTTAGACAATCCTTCTTCATAGTAAATCTTATGATTTTGAAGAGCAAAAGTTAGTTCGGGTCGACATCAAAATCTTCAGAATCAACACAAGTACAAAGTTCTCTTCCTTGGCTGTACCCACACAGAATTCATGATGACAACAACTTTCAACCCCACCCATGGATCTCTATTTGGCAACGAACTAAGTCCATCAAAGTCTTCTGCCACATTATCTAACGACTTTCGTCCAATTACTCGAGAAGATAACATAATCTTCGTCAGCTAAGAACTGGAATTTCTTGCCCTCTAGCTATGCTACATAGTGATTTAACCAACCAATCTTGTAAGTGCTGCTAACTACGGTGTAATCCTTATCCACCATGGTTGTTTCTTATACATTTAATCTGGGTAGCAAGCAACAAGTCTATTGTCATAACACAGAGAATCACAACAGCCATAATTGAGCACACAGGCAATTCCTATAAGATGCTAACCACAGTTCAAAGTTGCAGTGTACTGGGGAAACAATCAATTACAGATAATGCGACATCAACACACTTAGACTACACATGCAAAGTTGGAAACATTTGTGGGGTTGGGGAAAGGACAAAGCCACAAAAGGAATTGTTAAGAGAACTAAAAAAGCACTTTTGAAAATACCAAGGGCAAGATTTTTGTCTCTGTAAATGACATAAATGAAGTAACAAAATAGCTCACTTACGGTTCAAACTCCTACATAGCAAATGGTAAAACATACTGCCAAAACACAGAAAAAAGTAAAACAAAACTTATGCAGATCCGATTAAGCAAAAGTGTCCATCAAAAACCTCTGCCAAGTTGAAACTTCCACAAGCTTACAGCTTGTCCTCAAACTCGGATAGAGGGGTCATCTGTTCCTTCAAACCCTTCCTCTTGCGGATATCAAGGACGAGTTGATTAGCTTGTGAGCCAACTTCCAATGGGTCGGATGACATCATTTCCCAATGATCAAACACACATTGTGGGAATGCTTGACCTGAAGTAGCAGCTCTCAAGGTACCTGAAAATCCAAAAGACTCAACAACAGGAAGGTAAGCCTTGATGTTGTAAAGAGGAGTTCCTGGCCTCTGCATCTCCTCAAACACGTGTCCACGCTTCTGGTTCAGAACACTATAGATACCACCGAGGGCTTGCTCCGGAGCCTGAATTTCCACAAGGTAAACGGGTTCCAACAGGCGGGGTTTGGCAGTAAGCTGAGAAGCATAGATAACCCTCCTAGCAGTGGGAATAACTTGGCCACCACCCCTGTGAATAGCATCAGAATGAAGAACAACATCACAGACTTCAAAGCAAATACCTCTCATGTTTTCTTCAGCCAATGCACCTTCCTTGGAAGCCCACTGGAAACCAGCAACAACAGAATCCTTAATTTCATTCAGGTACTGAACACCCTTACACATATCCACCACCATATTGGGACCAGTTGTCTCAGGACCAAAGCACCAAATCTTCTTTGCAAGATCTTTGTCCCAACCAAACTCCTCAGCCAAGATCTTGGAACGAACCTTGGGGTCATCCCTAGGGCCAATGCGTCCGTCATCAATAGCCTCAGCAAGCCCTTCCTCCATTGGTCTAGCCTCCATGTACAAACGGTTATGCTTGTTAGGGGACTTGCTCATCACAGTTCGAGTAGACTTCTCAAGGACCGTCTCACGGAAGGACACAACAGGATCAGATTTTATAATTTCAGCACCGCCCATAAAGTCATCCTGCAAATCCTTCAGACAGATTTCAAGGTGGAGTTCTCCAGCACCAGCAATAATATGCTCTCCAGACTCTTCAATAGAACAAACAACCATAGGATCAGACTTAGCCAGACGTTTCAACCCTTCAACAAGCTTGGGAAGGTCAGATGCAACCTTGCACTGAACAGCAACACGCACAACTGGTGAGACAGAAAACTTCATTGCTCTGATCGGGTGGGCATCGACTTCCTTTTCATTGGTCAATGTTGCATTCTTGGTAATATATTGATCCAAACCAACCATGGCAACAGTGTTACCACAGGGAACATCCTCAACAGTTTCTTGCCTCTTACCCATCCAAATAACAGTTCGCTGGATATTCTTAACATATAGATCCTTCTTTTCACCAGGAACGTAGTTTGGACCCATGATTCTAACCTTCATACCAGTACAAACCTTCCCAGCAAAGACACGACCAAAAGCAAAGAACCTACCCTTGTCAGATGCTGGAATCATCTTGGATACATAAAGCATAAGTGGGCCTTCTGGGTCACAGTTCCTGATGGCATTGGCATATGCATCATCAAGGGGTCCTTCGTACAGGTTTTCCACACGGTATCTTTGAGCTATGGAAGGAGATGGAAGATGATATATCATCATTTCAAGAAGAGCAGTACTTGCAGGAAGCCAGGTCTGCATCACACGCTTCATCAGTGCCTTGCCCATTAAATCTTTTTCATCAGATTTCATGGTTACACCAAGCTTCTGCAACATAGGCCAGAGCTTATCTTTCTGATCATTCATGCAAGTGTTGATAATCTGCTTGATTGGCTCATAGCAGAATTGAACAAACCCACGCTTGCACGAAGCTGTCCCGCTGTTTTTGGTGGTCCACTTTTTGGTGGCAGGGTCAAAAAAGTTCTCACCCCACAGCCTTTCCATCATCTTAGACTCGTCAACACCAAATTTGGAAGCATACATCTTGGCAAAATTGGTGAGAGTGAAAGCCCACCCATGCAACCCAGCGGAGAAAGCAACGGTACCTTTCTCAGGATAAACCTGGACATCACCAAGAAGGGGATCCTCATATGTAGCCATGATAACATTAGCGTTCTCAATAACTCTTTGGAACGTCTGATAGGCCTCCTCTCCATCAACCTGAAGCTCAAGGAAACACCTGTCCATCTTGTTAACTGTCAAGACAGGACGAATCCTTTCACCAAGGGCCTGACGGAGCACAGTCTCTGTCTGGACACATACACCTTCCACACAATCAACCACAACAAGCGCACCATCAGTAATACGAAGAGCAGCAGTCACTTCAGATGAGAAGTCGACGTGCCCAGGTGAATCGATGAGGTTGATGAGGTACTCGTTCCCATTTCTCTCTCCCTTGAAGTTCCTCAAGGATTCATCAGTCATCTCGTAGTAAAGTGAAATACCAGTGGACTTGATGGTGATACCACGCTCAGCCTCATCTGCACGTGTATCTGTCATCCTGACATCACCTGCAACTTCCTGAGCAATGATACCAGCAGCCGCCACCAGAGAATCAGTAAGGGTAGATTTTCCTGTCAGATTAAATATATCATGGAAATTAGAAACTCCAAATCATCTGATAAGTTATAACCATAGATGGTACCCTATTACCAAAGAATAGAAGAAAACCAAAGAAACAATATTAAGCAAACAGTACCACCCCAAAAATATATAAGGTGGTTTCAGTGCCCAGATTGATTCCAGGCGATCACAAGGAATCATAATTTAAGTTTCCTTCCATTTGACATGGATAACAATTTTACAACAAAGAATTTAGTCTACCAATGTAATAATATTTGTATAGTTGCTTACCATGGTCCACATGAGCAATAACAGACATATTACGAATGTTATGCTTGAAGTCCATAATCCTTCGAAGCTCTTCAGCTGTGAACTTCACCATCTTGAATGTTTGTTGTGGTAACTAAGAATTACTTCCTTTTCCTGCCGTTTAAAACCACAACAAATGTTATACATCAATCAAAACGCACTTTAATCTCCCAGAGTGAAAATCCATATGACCGAGTCTCCAACTAAAAAAAACAAAGCTAATTCAAGAGATCCATACAGAACATATCATATGACTCTGAAGTTTACAGAAAAATCACTCCTACATAATGGAATATAAGCGCACATAACAGCAGGAGATATGGTTAAAAGCTAGAAGGTCAATACCTAAACTGTGATAATTTCAAGTAAGTCAAGACTCCACAAATAAACACAAAATCACTGATCAACAAGATATTAAGCTTCTAGAACTACACAGCAGAAACAGAAGGTTTGATGTTCAAATTTTAGACCGATTACAACCACTAGTCCACCATTATACTTGCAGAGTTGCATCTATTAGATGCATATCTCCGTATTATGAACATCTTAATTTAAGACGGGACATACACAGAGAACACACATACATACACACACACACATATATATATGCTATACACGCGGGCTCACAAACACATACACAGATATATTGTTTCTAGAAGGAAATCATCAGAAATGAAGCAGTTTAAACAGATGAAGAGCAAAGAGCTTCCGGAGTATTAACATGAACTAAACACACACACACACATATATACATACCAAAACATGAAAAACCTCTCAACATTCTCAAACGCAACATCAAATGAATCAATAAGATTTGACTTACGGCTAAAATATTTCACCACATTAATAATAACATATATCAATTAACAAACATAACTACAAACAAACAGCAGATCTGGACTAGATCTAGATAAAAATCACCTAACACATTTCATAAAAATATTCATTTCAAATGATTTTTACCCGAGAAAATCAAATCACAGCATAGATCAAATGGTAGAAACCCGGAATCGGAAGGTAGAAAATATGAACGCAGCGAGACGAGAGAGAGGAAATGGTCACTTACTGAGAATAGAGAAGTAGGCGGCGAGTATTGTGAGACCTTACAATTCTGCCGCTATGATAAGCTGAGGTTGAGCATTGTGCGAAGGTATATACCTCTCTTCATGGGCCGCAGCCAGCCTAAAATGGGCCAGAGTACTATCTACAATGGGCCTTTAGTGGGTTGATATAAACAACAAACAAAAGAGAGAAAATTAGAGGAGATACGTTTTAACACTTTATTGTCATCCTCCACTTACTCTTTCATAATATGACTACAATATTATATAAAATATATAAGGGAAAATTGTATATAATGGCAAACTAATAATTCAAATTAAATGGTATAACCACACTTTGATTTAATTGTGTCCTGTAGCAAACTGTTTGCCAGCGTCTCTCTCCCTCAAACTCTCGCTCGCCACTCTCCTCTCTCGCTTTATACACAGAAGTGTATAAATTGCGTTTCTGTTTGTATAAAGCGAGAGAAAATTGTATATACACATGCAAATACATATATATTCGTCCTATACACTTATAATTATACAATAAAAATATTCTCCTGCCCAGTTCTCTTGTGCCTTTCTCTCTTTCTCGTTTTATACAACAGAAGTGTATAAATTGTGTTTCTGTTTGTATAAAGTGAGAGAAAATTGTATATACACATGCAAATACATATATATTCGTCCTATACACTTATAATTATACAATAAAAATATTCCCCTGCCCAGTTTTATGTTTGTATAATGAAATTATACAATTCTGAAGAGGAGCCAACGAATTATACAATTGCTCTTTTTGTATATATGTATAGCGAAATAGACAGCTTTTAATTGTATATGTATAGCGAATTATACATATATATGTTTGCTATGGAGCGCAATTATGCAAACTTTGCTATAGCATACAAATATGATTTTTTTGTTTGCTATATGTGAAAGTTACTCAATATATAATTGAGTGGCTAGTATAATTATTTGTCCACTTGCTTTTTGTTATCCCCTACTTATTTGGGAATTTTGAATTAAGGGGATGAAAAAATTTTAAAAATTAAATTGTAGAGATTTAAGTTATTTTAATTAAGTGTAGGTGATAATTATTTAATAAAGTATTAAGGTGTTTTAAGATATGTGTGGGAGTTGCCCTTAAGTTTGGCTCGACCTTAGAAATACCCAATTAACTGGGGGGGTGGGGGGGTGGGGGGGTGGGGGGGGATTGGAAAGATATAGAGACTAAAAGGAAAACTTAGGACAGCTTAATCTCCTTTCACCACCACATTCGGCTGAGTCATTGGAGTCCTGATTTGAAGCAGTGGCATCAACAAGGAGCTCAAGTAGTCTTTGCTTCTGATACTAAGTAGATTCTGCATTATTACTTCACCAAGGAAAATTCTTGTTCTTTATCTTCTAAACTTAGCAACTCAATGTTGACAGAGATCGAGAGGCTGAGAGAGATAAAAATATTTGAATATATCGTTGTGTTTACAGGAACAAAAAAATTGTCTTAGATTGAATTTTGGATGATTTCATACAGAGACGTTCACCAAGTCTCACAAACACCATGAAATCCAATCAAAAGAAGACTTCGTCAACTCTATTATATCAGACATGTTCTTTAAATACTCATAAAAAAGATTTTTTCCTTCTTTTTTTAATGATAAACGATGTAAATTGAACTATTTTCTACGTAAATTTCTTTTTCAACGGGTTGAGATCACGGAGAGCTAATACCACTACTAAAGAAAAGAAAAAAATTCATATCCAAATTCAAATTCAATTTTCACACTTAACATAGTAAGTGTCGTCTGCTTCCAGCAAACTTCTTCTTAATTATTGAACCTCTTTTATGTACTTATTAGATAGTTTTTATAGTTTAGTAAAAATAAAATATAGGATAATGTTATTGAAGCATCCTCGAGTTCCTGTTTTGACATTTTGTTATCCTAATACTGAAATTTAATTACAGTCCATGATTATTATAGTTTTCCTTCATTTGGGATCTCTTGTGTAGAATTAGTATATGTTAATCTTTGAGTACCTACAAAATTGAAAATTGGGTTAGAAAAAAGTCCGCTAGCATGTGATGAGTTGGTATTTTATCAATATTAACTCTTATTCATGAATTAGTGTTATGTTTCATCGCTAATGAAGAAAATTTTAGGTCATTGTTCTCTTGTCTTGTGTGCAAGAATTTCTTGGAAAATGAAGAATGAATGATTTGGCACACAATATTATTGAAATACATCGGTGAGGAATTGACGTCCAAAAAAATGCATAGGCGTTCCGATGGCTCAACACCGACTAGAAAAGGACAAATTGTCTAGAAACATCAGTGTCTTCGACGATCTACCAATCCAAATGCAGGCATCATTGGGATAGAAAAAGATGAAACAGCACCTCAATTAACACTGGATGTTTCTGCATCGGCATTCCACCGATGCAGTGCAAGTGAAAGACAAAAGTTTAAGGGCAAAAACAAACTTGATGTTGAAGATACTTCCTTTGGAAGGTTTTAATGACAAAATTGAGATTTGTATAATTGTGTATTATTATTTCTACCCAATTGGGATAAATCTAAGAATTATTCATTATTGCAAAGTAGAAGATATAAAATAGACATTGGAGGGCATTTGCTTGCTCAAAAAGAAAATTAATATTGTACTTCTCCAAGCTTGGATCCGAATTTGGTGATCATTGATAAATGAAATAAAGTATTTCTTCTTCTTTTTTCAACTTGGACCAATGGTCCATCTATTCATAAACGAGAAAAATACAGGCTTGATTAAGACAGCCCCAGACGAACAAAAAGGAATTGCAAATTCCAGACAAAGAAAACAACAGATCTAAAGAAAAGGGAAGTCTCTAGAGAAGGACCAAGATCCTCACACCTTTCATCTTTAAATTCGATTCAGTGAAGCTCCAGTTTGCCTTACCCTTTTTGCCAGCTTCGAAGCATGTATCCACGAGCTTAGGCGAGATTCACTTCGGCAGAACCAAGTCTCACTATTGCCATGAATTCGACTCCATTAAAGACTTATTCCGCTCCTAGCTTGGCTTCAAATCCAACAAATCAAGTATGCCCATTCCCTTATGACAAAGAAATTACCTCAGAGAGTTGTGTTAACCTTTTCCATAAGTTGTGCAGGCTGAGCTCCACATAAATGATACAACTGCCTCAAGTCGTGGTTTAGATCAACTCAATCCTTCAAGATGTTAGACCGAGGTAACCCTTAAACAATATGCCTTGTTATTTGTTCAGAGATTCCATGTGTTGCCTATTCGATCTTACAGTCCTTGAGTACTTATTTTGCATATTTGTCTTCATCGTGAATGCTTAAAATGATTGTTTTGCCCTTTCTTGAGTCTGAGAATTGGTGTTCCTTGCTTGTCCAACTGTAGTAACGTTTTTGCCTGATTTGGTAGTTCATTAGTATGATTAAACTGGATATCTTCACCTGCAAAATCAACAATAAATTAGTTAAGAAGTCTGCCATTGAATTCCCTTCTCGAAATGTTTGACCCACTGCCACTTCTTTATTGATCATAGCTTCTTTGATCTCCCTTATGTCTGCTGAAATAAGCCAAGGAACTTCCCAATTCCCATTCAAGATCTTCTTAATGATTAACGAATTTGTTTCCATTATCAGAGGTAAAATACTATGGCTTAAGCAATAAAATAAACCATCTTTAAATCCTTTAACTTTAGCCTCTAATATTGAACAAAACTCCAACTTGCTAGCTCTAGCATAAACCAAATCTCATTGACCATCTCTTATGCAAAATGCCTTGGAACATAGGCATGGTTGACTTGACAAGAAGCATCAGAGTTGCATTTGTATCTCCTTCCCTCAGGGCACTTCCACCGTATCACCTTGGTGCTTATTAGAGATGTATAAATTGCCATAAATTGTACAATCTCTGGCCAGGTGTTAGGCATTTCTACCAACCAAGAGTACCTTGCTCTTGCCATGAAGTATATATTTCTATTGATCTCCAACACCATTGCATGTCTAGTGATACTTCCCCATGTAAGACCATATTTCTCCTTTTCCACAATTGTCAAATGATTAAAGATGGCATGGCTTTACACAGAGGTGTTAATTTAGCTGCACAGTCCTTTGTCTGTCTCATTTGACGGAATGGACCTTGCATGCCCATAGCTACTACAAACAACTTCCATAAATAATTAGCATCAAGACATGTTATAAATAGGTGGTTAAAAGATTCATGTTCCTGACTGTTACAACAACAACACTCAATGGAATCAACAATCATGCACCTAATTAGGACTTCTCCTATTGGAATCCTCTTAAACCATATCCACCACATCAGAAAAGATATTTTGAAAGGTAAGCCCTTTTTCCCATATAAATAATATATCTTTTTGAGAATCCTTCCTGCTTTTGATAATATCACATGCACTATTTACTGAAAAGTTTCTTTTACCGTTGGGCATCTACCACTGTTGAGTATGACCCAATATAGCTTTTACATGATCACAAATATCTTTATCAAAAAGTTCATTCATCAGGTTTACATTCCATCTTCCATCCAATCTGAGTTGATTAACTTCTTCCAGGTTCTCAGGAATAACATGATCAATATGCATAATATAGTGTAAAGCTCCAAATTATGTCCAATTATCATACCATAAGCTAGCATGACCATATCTAGGTTCCCACCATATTTCTTGATCAAAACTATCTCTGGCCATTAACATCATCTTTCAAACTTGAGATCCACCTTTCCATTCCACCTCTTAGGGTCTATACCTCTTGCAATACTTATTCCACATAAACTGGGACCATAGTGAATCTTTTGTTCTAAAATCCACCATAGTTTTGCAAAAACAACTTTGGACACATCAAATAGAGATTTGAACCCAAGTCCCCCTTCCTCTTTAGGTAGACAAATGTCATCCCAAGCTATACAGTGCTTTGCCTTGCCATTTTCTTTGAAGTTCCAAAGAAAATTTGCAAACATTCTATGAAGGTACTTAACTACACATTTCAGTGGCACTAACACTGATAATAAGTAAATAAGAATACTTTGCAACACATGATTGATCAGTACAGCCTTACCACCAAAGAACATGAACTTACTTTTCCAGACTTGCAACTTATTTTGAACATTTTTAATCAGTTCATTAAAATGAGATTACTTCATTTTTGCATGACTAATAGGTCATCCTAAATAAATTATGGGGAAATTACCTCTTACAAATCCAGTAGTTTCCTCCACTTTCTGTATAAGAGCATTACCAGCTTTATTAAACATGTAGAAGTGGCTCTTATCGTTATTGATTTTTTGCCCTGATTGATTTTCATACTCCTTCAAAGTATTCATAATAAGATCAATAGATTTCTTCTCAGCAGCAACAAATATGATTGTATCATCTGCATAAGCAATATGATTTAACCTCTCACTCCACTTTGGCATCCCATATCCTTTGAATTAAGTATTATAAAACAATTAGCTTAGTGCTCTGGTGAGCACTTTTGCAGTGATTATAATAAAGCAGATGATAGAGGATCCCCTGCTTCACCCCTTTAGAGGAATGAAAAAAACCATGTGTCTGGCCATTAATTAGAATAGAGTACCAGTTGTTGGCTATTAGTTTCCAAATCATATCAACCACCACTGAGTTACAACTCATATGTTCAAGTACTTTCACTAGGAAATTACAATTCACCCTATCATAAGATTTAACCATGTCTAGCTTCATCAGAACATTGGCTGGCTTACCTCTTTTTCTAATATCTGTGATAATTTCCTGTTCTAATAGTACATTTTCTGAGATGCTTCCACCCTTCACAAATCCAGACTGATTTACAGAAATTATTCTAGGTAATAAGTCTTCAAGTCTATCATGTAATGTTCTAGAGATCACCTTATTTATGAAATTACTTAGATTAATTGGTCTTAAGTCTGAGAAGGTTTGAATGATCTCCTTCTTAAACAAGAAAACCAAATTAGTGTGAGTGATAGATTTAGGAAGGGTGTTTCCCTGGAAAAATGATTGAACAATATCCACAATATCTGCTCTAACTATCTCCCAACAAGCCTGAAAGAAGTGTCCTGTAAAACCCTCTAGACCACATGTATGCTCCCCATTAAGCTCAAAGACCATTTTTTTAATCTTATTTTCCTCAGGTATTGCCTGTAGGAGATCATTTTCTTAAATAGTCACCAAAGGGCAAATGTTCTGTAAGAGGAAAAAGTCATTTTGTACGTTGGTTCCAGAAAATTGTTTCTGAAAGAAACTTATTGCTTTAACTGCCACTTCATCCTCTCCTTGAGCCCACTAACCATCAGTTTTTAGTATTCTCTGAATATTCAATCTTTTCCTCATACCTCTTACCAAGCCATGAAAATACTTGGTGTTCCTATCTCCCTCTAAATACCATTGAATACTTGTCTTCTGTCTTCAAAACTCCTCATCATAGTGTAAGTACGCCTTATATTCAACATAAGCTTGCTGTAGAATAGCTCTATTAGATGATGCAAGATTTTGCTTATATAAATCCTCCTTCATCTTAGCTATTTCTTCTCTGATATGTAGTTGTTTGAAGATATCACCAAATTGTTCCCTACTCCATTTGGATAAAGACATTTTGTGCTTTTTGATCTTAACTTTCATTGTAGTAAAACATCATCAGAGTGAACTTCATTCCAGCTAGCCTTCACCACATCTTTAAATTCTACCTTGTCAGTCTAAAATCTTAAATACCTAAATAGTTTTATAAAATTCTGGTTCTGACCTCCATATTTTAGTAGTAATGGTGATTGGTCAGATCCAGTTATAGCTAGGTGTTGCAGTTCCATGTTGCCAAGTACATATTGTAGCTTCTAATTGATTAACACTTTATCCAGTCTTTTAAATATACATTCTCCATCAGATCTTTCATTCCACCAATTAAATGGGCTGCTAGAGAAATTTATATCAAACAGGCCACAAGAATTGATATAAAAAGCAAAGTCCTCATATTTTTTATATAAACAGGAAGACCTCTTATCTTTTCATCTTCCCCCAGAATTGCATTGTAGTCTCCCACTACCATCGAGTATTGATCATTAATGTAATACAAGTCATTCCAAAGTTCTATCATCTCATCTGCTGAACATTTGGCATATACCATAGTAGTAAGCTATTGTTGTCCATCTTTCAAGGTAAGCTGAAGAGTGATTTGCTAATCAGTATCTAAGATCACGCCTACCTGAATATGATCCCTTATAAATACCCATATCTTTCCATTTGAGTTGTAGTTCACATAATCCATCCCTAATCTCCTCTTAAAGTTTTGTATTTTCCTAGTACCTTGAAATGGTTCTAGCAAAGCAATTAAGAATAATTTATGATGTATGTGTAGCATTTGAACTCTGTGGAATGAATTTTGAGTTTGCACAGACCTTATGTTCCAAATAAGTGCTTTCATTATCATATAATTGATGGCTTTACCACCATCTTGGCATGTATTCTTGTTGGTTGAACTTCAGCCTCTTTTTTATTTTTACCTTTTTTGGCTTTCGATAAAACTAAAGGAGAGAGTCTAGCCTCTTTACATACCACCACTACATTTTGATCACTATTCACTTCATTATTATCTTCTATGAACTCATTGGTATCCTTGCTCTACACCATCATATCCTCTTGACTTTGATATGATACTAGTATGTGTAGTTTCTCCATAAGGGCTGATTTGGCATTATAAATCATTACTGTTGACCTATTACTTCTCTGTTGCTGGTACATCTAGATCTAGTATTGCTTCACAAGAAAGTCTTTCTCCAACAAATGGAACTGTAATTTGAAGGGGAGTTGGTAATCAGCCTCAGCTAGTTTTTCCATTAGTAACATGTCTTCCTCTTCTTTATATGTGGCCTTCACTGCTGCAACAACCTCTGATTCTTTTTATATTTATCTGATCAAGACTGATCTCCTCTGAATTTTTCTTTGCAGGAACAATTATCAGTTGTTTTTCTCATTCTCCAATCCTTGTATCTATCATTCCTTATGACTGTTGATCATTATGCCCCAAATGTTCGTCCATTATTTCCCCATTATGTTTTTTTCTGCATTATTGGTATTGTCCTGCTTTATGGTGCTGTTAAAGCTACTAGTGTCACCCCCTCCATTTCCTGGATAATTGGCAAAAGCATTAGTTATCCACTCTTTTGTGGATGAGTGATGATGACCCTTGTTAGCTTCCCTCTGAATCTTGACTTCACTAGTTTTATTATTAATATCATTTCCCCCAGTAGATTCCTCCGGTGGCCTCTCCCCATTCTTCTCAACTAGTGCAGCAAAAACATTATCAGTATTAATGTTTTTGTCTGACTTTCTTTGTACTCCAGCTTCTTGTTCAACCTCTTTGTCTCTTGACTCTTGTATGTTAATGGGTTTCCAATATCTCCGAATAACTCTTCTCCTTCTTGTTGCAAATTCATTGCCCTGCTCCTTATTGTTGTTACCTTTTGGCCCTTGTTCTGTCTCTTTTTCAGTGTATTCCTCAATCTGCCTCAGTTCGGGATGTAACTTTCTACATGCTTCATCTTCATGACCTTACACTTTACATTGTTTGCAATATTTGGGTAACATATCATATTGGATCTTAATATTTTTCATCCTAGACTCATTTGTCATTTCATTAATAATCTCCATCTCTACATGCTTTGGGAACTCACTTAGTAGGTCCACTTGCACCTTGACCCTCGCACAACTAGGCCTAGTTTTATTGATTGTAGTCATATCTAGATGAAGAGGTTTCCCAACAACGGTTGCAATTGAAAACAAGGCTTCCTTCACAAAGTATGTGGGCTTTAGATTCGAGAAGGATATCCATGCCATAGCATGTGTCGTCTCTTCCTCGACCTTAAATTTGGCATCATATATAAGTAGTCTCATGGTATATGAGTAACCGTCCTTGGCCAGGATATAATATATGCCTTTTGACATTAGGTTTATGAAGTCATCTTGTTGATCCAACCTGATCAGCGTATGTTTATTTCTCAATAGGCCTATTCTACATTCCTCTTTAATATTACACTGTCGTGGAATACAGGTGCGGAGTTCTTCCAGCTCTAGCCACCCATAAGAAAATCTTCCCACTATTGCGTATTGAAGGTCCTCCAAAATATTCATTCTATCCACTTCCTCTTCTGTCCATACAATTCTTGAAATCCAATTATTATATTGGATTTGCTTCAATGGGATAGGCTCAATTCCAACCTTTTGGGCCTGACTGTTGCAAAAAAAATTGAGTGCGTTAGCATAATTATTAATTAAGGGACGATTATCGTTAGTCAACAACTCATGCGAGTTAGGCAAATTCAGATTGTTCAATCGAGAACTCTTTCAAGTGTTATTCTGTATAAGCGGTGAAAAACTACTATCTTGTAACAGGTTCAACTAGCCAGCCCCAAGAGTAGGTTGTCTAGTGGCTGGAATGGCCATACGTGAAGGTATTAGGTCAATGTCGGTGCGGCGGTGCTTTGAAGAGAACTTTGTATCAATGGTCATCTGTTTTTAAAAGTGGTAGTTACAATAAAGATAGGTCGTTTATCACCCAATAAAATGCAACTCTTATTTCATGAAGTATTTCTTTGTTGGTATATCTTTTTTCCCCTATTATGAGTAGCTAATTTTTTTAGCTAGTGGTGTATGTGCATGATGTTGGTGTAAATCTCAATGGGTAGTGATTAAATAGTTCTAAAATTAGTTGTATTACATGGATCTATTATTGTCTTAAAACTTTAATCTAAAAGTCAATGGTTGCAAACATTGGTTGAATTCTCTGGTTTCGTTTTGACTTAAGACAACAAAATAAGGTTGGATAAGACATTATTAGTGACGACTTGAGAAATTGGTCATTAGATTAAAGCTAGAGATAGTCTAATCTTATTGATTTATCATTTAAGGGTAGAGGTAGGATAGTCCAACCCACTCAAGTTTGGCATTTTGTTTGCTTAGTCTTGGGATTTGAAAGAACCAAAGAAATACATATTCATGGGTTTGAGAGAATATTGAATATAGTATAGACCAAAGACTATCTATGTATCAATTAATTTGATTAGTCATTGCTTATTAGATTGAAACCCCATCATTATTGCACACTCCCTTAGACGTTTTCATCTTGTTGAAACCTTTATTGTGTTGACCTCATGATCCTGTTACTTGAAATTCAAATCAAAGATTGTGTTTTCCAAATTTTTCTCAATTTTGCATTCTCATTTGAAGGCATTGTGATAGTTACTATCTCAAGGACAATCAATTAGAATGCAATTCTTTCTACCGGTCCTTGTAGTTAAACACCAGCTTCAAAATTGTGATATTGATTTTGCAAATGATCGTCTATACCTCAATCGCGAGGTGTAGTTGAGCGATATTAAAAAGTGGTGTCGCTATCAGGAACTAGCTAGTGATTTCTTTTAGTTGAATTTTTATTCAAATTTTTGTGCACAGTATTTTTTTGTTGTGTTGAGACAACTGAAATGATGATCCACGTTAATGACAATAAAAGTATGGTAGAATTTGCAAACGATGAGGAGGAACCCTGATGTAACAAGAGTCATCCGCCTACCATCGATCTACTGTATCAAATCATGTCTTTTATGTTACAAGTACTATGTTACACCTTATTTAGATAGAGGGTCTTTTTAGTGGAAAGGCGAGCGAGGATGCTAACAACCACCTCCAAATATTCATTAGGGTTTGCTTACTGCATAAAATAAAATAAAAAATCTTTCAAGAATTCAGAAGGTTGGGGTTGTTTCCATTCTCTCTGAACGGGGAAAGTCACTATTTGGCTTGAGGAGCTATCCCAAAGATCAACCAGTTCATGGATTGAGCTTACAACTTCTTTTCTTAAATAATTCTTCCACCCTTACGCATACTGCAGTTGAGGGATGAGATTAAAAATTGTCATCAACCATCGAGAGAAGCAATTCATAAAGTGTGGTTGAGATTCAAGAAAAAGGTCTTGTTATATCTTAATTATGGGATATCAAATAAAGTTCTTCTACAAAATATTTTTACCGTTCTTTGGATGAGGTCAACAAGTCTATAACAATAAACTTAGATAGAGATTATATTATGGACCTAACTTATGCCTTAGCAACCATCCTCCTTGGTCAAATGATTAAGACAAATAGGACATGGAATACTAGAGACACCGAGTAGCCTTTGGGTGTAGCTGCCACAAGTATGACGAATGAGATGAGAAGAAAAGAGAAAGAAAGAGAAGAACAAATGGCAAAGATGATGACACAAGTAGAACTCTTGATCAAGCACATGTTGGGCACCGAAACAAAAAGTGTGAATGCCATTGGGCCACACAATGTTATCTAATGAAGAAGAGATTGATTGTGCTTCATTTGATAAAGAGGTAAGATATATGACGAGTCAATAAATGTGTTCTCGACCGGAGTACCAAGGCACTAATCAAGGTATTTGGCATCCTTTGAAAAAGAATAAAGGTTGGAGAGATCATGATGGTCAATGAAGAGATCGAGAGTGACGTGGGAGGTATCATGTGAGAATGGACGAGAGGTACAATCATCAAAGCTCAAATTTGTATGTACCTCCACAAAAGACTAAAGCCCCAGCCAGCCAACCAAGTATGAGTGATCCGGTATGCTCGAGGATTGAGGATATGCTAAATTGTGTGTTAAAGACCAGAGCCAATGGATAATGGGGTTATGGAACTCAAAAGAGATGTATTAAATTTAATCTTTCTCACACATATGAATTTTTACTTCTTTGATTCAACGGTTAATTTAAATTTATTATTTTGTTGGTCAAATTAATTTTTTCACTAACTTTCTTGTATAATTTATCAAATATGCCCAAAAATAATCAAAATAATAATAATTACTATATAGCCGAAAAAATTAGTTTAACTTTATTTTCTCTTTTTCCATTCACACTTTTTAAATTATTATTTCTCATATTTTTACGCTAAAAAAAGAAGAAGAAAAAAAGAAGAAGAGAATAATAATCAAAGAAGTCAAAAATAATCATGCGTGAAAAAGAGAGTTTTTGGCCAAAAATATCCTTAAACTATACCACAAACTTAAACTACATCCTTAAAGTACTATTCTTAGCAGAAAACATCCTTCAAGTATTTAAAAATGAACAATTTTCATCCTTCTGTTAGATATTGTCAAAAAACTAAGGGATCCTACAAAAGCATGAGCAGTTCACGTGACTATCAACAAAAGTTTTCCTGCATAATTTCATTACTTGCTAAAAATAGTTCTTGAAAAAAATATTAAAAATCTTAGACACTATTGCTTACGGAAACAAAAAATGTTTTGAAGGTGTGAGGATACATGATTTGCTCTTTTTCTCATTTAGTAACGGAAAGAAGCTGGATAAGAACACACCGGAGAAGCGGAAGTCTCCGACAAACGCCGCTTCTAGCATATTTAATTGAGAAGAAGCATATTCCAACTGATAATATTTTTAATACCAAATTACATGAAAAAGAACTATCAAATTAATTTTTTTTGCATAATGCTAAACTCAATTACCGAAAAAGTTCGCAATAGAATTTTAGGCGTATCTTAGAATAATAATTACGAAGGGATGACTTGATTTTTGTGGGATCTGTTAGTTTTCTGATAAAATCAAGTAGAAGGATGAAAATTGTTCACTTTTAAATACTTGAAGGATGTAGTTTAAGTTTAGGATATAGTTTAAAGATGATTTTGGCCAAAAACTCGTGAAAAAGATCATATATACCCCTACATTAAAAAATATATTTTTTTCACTCGTTAGATTAAAGGATATATATGAACCATTTTTGTAAAAGTAGGGTATACATGAGTTATTTTTATAACGGCAGGATATTCATATTTTTCATTTTTTTTAAAAAAATTCTAATGATTTCAAAATAAAGTTGTACCTTTAAAAGCTTTCAATCACCAAAGTAATACCACATATCCAGAAAATTTTATTAAGGAAAAACATCAAACTCAGCCACCAAAGAATTACCATATACCCAGAAAATTTTATCAAGGAAAAGCATCAAACAAACAACGTAAAATATTTATACTCGTTGTTGTGCATCCTAGAAGGAAAAGAACGGAACGCTTGGTATGAAATCTGTATTGGTATAAGATTAATTTACTTGGTTAAGCCAAAATAGCTTTTAAAACTTAAAAAAAGAATGAGAAAGCTCAACGGGATTTAATGTTGAAAATTAAGCACAAAAGAGAAGTGGAATTGGATGTTTGTTCCACCGGTAGCGATTATCTTGCATAACAAGTGAAACACATTAATGGTGCAAATTTAATTCCTGTCAACATGAAACACTCGCATAATTAATATAATTACACAGTGAAATTATTTCATTATATTTGAAATCGCACTTGAGAAGAAACTAATTTTTGAACTAAATGACATCTTAAAATAAAATACGACAGAAACAGTTTTTGTCCATGGAAAAGAAAAGATAGATGTAATAAGTTCTGCAACAACAACCTTACGAGCTAGTATCCTAATCAACAACACAAAATGATCAAAGTAATTATCCAAACAGATAGACGATAAGTGCAAAACAAAACTTTCGCAGATCCAATTGAGCAGGTTAATATCTGCTGCCATCTCAAACATGTCTTACAGCTTGTCCTCAAACTCGGATAGAGGGGTCATCTGTTCCTTCAAACCCTTCCTCTTGCGGATATCAAGGACGAGTTGATTAGCTTGTGAGCCAACTTCCAATGGGTCGGATGACATCATTTCCCAATGATCAAACACACATTGTGGGAATGCTTGACCTGAAGTAGCGGCTCTCAAGGTACCTGAAAATCCAAAAGACTCAACAACAGGAAGGTAAGCCTTGATGTTGTAAAGAGGAGTTCCTGGCCTCTGCATCTCCTCAAACACGTGTCCACGCTTCTGGTTCAGAACACTATAGATACCACCGAGGGCTTGCTCCGGAGCCTGAATTTCCACAAGGTAAACGGGTTCCAACAGGCGGGGTTTGGCAGTAAGCTGAGAAGCATAGATAACCCTCCTAGCAGTGGGAATAACTTGGCCACCACCCCTGTGAATAGCATCAGAATGAAGAACAACATCACAGACTTCAAAGCAAATACCTCTCATGTTCTCTTCAGCCAATGCACCTTCCTTGGAAGCCCACTGGAAACCAGCAACAACAGAATCCTTAATTTCATTCAGGTACTGAACACCCTTACACATATCCACCACCATATTGGGACCAGTTGTCTCAGGACCAAAGCACCAAATCTTCTTTGCAAGATCTTTGTCCCAACCAAACTCCTCAGCCAAGATCTTGGAACGAACCTTGGGGTCATCCCTAGGGCCAATGCGTCCGTCATCAATAGCCTCAGCAAGCCCTTCCTCCATTGGTCTAGCCTCCATGTACAAACGGTTATGCTTGTTAGGGGACTTGCTCATCACAGTTCGAGTAGACTTCTCAAGGACTGTCTCACGGAAGGACACAACAGGATCAGATTTTATAATTTCAGCACCGCCCATAAAGTCATCCTGCAAATCCTTCAGACAGATTTCAAGGTGGAGTTCTCCAGCACCAGCAATAATATGCTCTCCAGATTCTTCAATAGAACAAACAACCATAGGATCAGACTTAGCCAGACGTTTCAACCCTTCAACAAGCTTGGGAAGGTCAGATGCAACCTTGCACTGAACAGCAACACGCACGACTGGTGAGACAGAAAACTTCATTGCTCTGATCGGGTGGGCATCGACTTCCTTTTCATTGGTCAATGTTGCATTCTTGGTAATATATTGATCCAAACCAACCATGGCAACAGTGTTACCACAGGGAACATCCTCAACAGTTTCTTGCCTCTTACCCATCCAAATAACAGTTCGCTGGATATTCTTAACATATAGATCCTTCTTTTCACCAGGAACGTAGTTAGGACCCATGATTCTAACCTTCATACCAGTACAAACCTTCCCAGCAAAGACACGACCAAAAGCAAAGAACCTACCCTTGTCAGATGCTGGAATCATCTTGGATACATAAAGCATAAGTGGGCCTTCTGGGTCACAGTTCCTGATGGCATTGGCATAAGCATCATCAAGGGGTCCTTCGTACAGGTTTTCCACACGGTATCTTTGAGCTATGGAAGGAGATGGAAGATGATATATCATCATTTCAAGAAGAGCAGTACTTGCAGGAAGCCAGGTCTGCATCACACGCTTCATCAGTGCCTTGCCCATTAAATCTTTTTCATCAGATTTCATGGTTACACCAAGCTTCTGCAACATAGGCCAGAGCTTATCTTTCTGATCATTCATGCAAGTGTTGATAATCTGCTTGATTGGCTCATAGCAGAATTGAACAAACCCACGCTTGCACGAAGCTGTCCCGCTGTTTTTGGTGGTCCACTTTTTGGTGGCAGGGTCAAAAAAGTTCTCACCCCACAGCCTTTCCATCATCTTAGACTCGTCAACACCAAATTTGGAAGCATACATCTTGGCAAAATTGGTGAGAGTGAAAGCCCACCCATGCAACCCAGCGGAGAAAGCAACGGTACCTTTCTCAGGATAAACCTGGACATCACCAAGAAGGGGATCCTCATATGTAGCCATGATAACATTAGCGTTCTCAATAACTCTTTGGAAAGTCTGGTAGGCCTCCTCTCCATCCACCTGAAGCTCAAGGAAACACCTGTCCATCTTGTTAACTGTCAAGACAGGACGAATCCTTTCACCAAGGGCCTGACGGAGCACAGTCTCTGTCTGGACACATACACCTTCCACACAATCAACCACAACAAGCGCACCATCAGTAATACGAAGAGCAGCAGTCACTTCAGATGAGAAGTCGACGTGCCCAGGTGAATCGATGAGGTTGATGAGGTACTCGTTCCCATTTCTCTCTCCCTTGAAGTTCCTCAAGGATTCATCAGTCATTTCGTAGTATAGTGAAATACCAGTGGACTTGATGGTGATACCACGCTCAGCCTCATCTGCACGTGTATCTGTCATCCTGACATCACCTGCAACTTCCTGAGCAATGATACCAGCAGCCGCCACCAGAGAATCAGTAAGGGTAGATTTTCCTGTCAGATTAAATATATCATGGAAATTAGAAACTCCAACTCATCATCTGATAGTTAAACCATAGATGATACACTATTATCAAAGTATCTGTTCCATGGAAACAGCAGAGGAGAAGAAATCTAATGAAACAATATTAAGCAAATTGTACCACCCCAAAAACATGGAAGGTGTGTCAAGAGTGATACCATGCGATCACAATAGAGTTCAATTTTCATTTGACATGGATAACACTTTCACAAGGGAAGAATTTAGAGTTAATAATAGTAGTTAAGTTGTTTACCATGGTCCACATGAGCAATAACAGACATATTACGAATGTTATGCTTGAAGTCCATAATCCTTCTAAGCTCTTCAGCCGTGAACTTCACCATCTTGAATGGCTGTTAATGTAACTACAAATTACTTTTTGTTCCTGCCATTTGACACACCAACAAATATTAAACATCAACCAAAACGTGAAGTTTATTCAAAAGATATCAAATTGTTAGACTTATAAACAAGGAGTAATTCTGAAACAAAATAGTGTACAACTAAATCAAAGTACCATTTCATGTCAGGCTTATTACACAAAGCAACAATACAAGCTAGTGAAACAAGATATGTGCAGAACAAATATACAAGTAAATGCCTGTCTGTTCCAAATTAACGAAAATAAACAAGCAACAATAACTTGAAAAAGATTGACATCCAACTATCACATCAAGCAACTTAATCAATTATAGATCTGTTATATCCAGAGCAAAAATAATAGATTGAGATATTAGTGACAATTTAACGAGACAGATACTAAAAGCTCTCATGATATTTGTTATCTGGCGTAAACATAATTCTTAAATAGATTAAGGCAATATGATGTCCACTCAAGGTTTAGGTTACAAATATCCCTTCATAAAACCTGCAATATGATGTCCACTCAAGGTTTAGGTTACAAATATCCCTTCATAAAACCTTACATATACCATAACAATCTTATTTTGAACAATATTTCAATCATCAAAAGAGTGGACACTGATTTAGTAGTTACTAGTTAACACCAGGCCTTCGTAATTCGAAGGTTTTTGCCATAGATCTCTGTTCTAAAATGTTCTAATAGCTATTTGTACCCATAATATTTTAATTCAAGATGTAAAGGTAGAAGCATTCACAATGAATGATTACTCAATTGGTTATGATGTTATTCAATAGATAATCTAAGGCAAATGACTTGATACTGATAACTGGTAAACAACATAGAAGGAAGAAAGCGTTTTTACGAAACAATACTAGCTATTACGCATACAAGGACATGAAAACGGATGATGAAGATTGCTATGAACAGAGATTATACACATCAAAGCATGCGAGAAATGGAAATGAGAGGAAAGGACTTACAGTGCAGAGAGAAGGAGGCGGCGAGGTCTTCTCTTTGCAACACTAAATTTTATGCCCTCACGCTACTAAGGGTATTTATTTTTCTAACATTCCATCTATGGGCCGAAATGATGGACTAATTGGGGCCTAATACTTTATGGGCCTTATTCGACTGTTACAGACAGACAGTTGGGGGAGTATTTCATATTACAATGTCAAAAAAATTTAAGAATCTCATAGTGTAACGAGTAAAAAATTTACATCATATTCCTATTCTTTTTCAGTTTACAAATTTATCCTTAAACTTGTTCCAAAAAGTCACTTACATGCTTAAACTATCATAGTAATCTATTACACACTTATACAATTCAAAAGTGAATTTTTTTACCCCTTAAAATTGATGTGTAAAACAAAAATAAAACATAAGCGCGTTAATTTGAAAATAAAGTAAAAAAAATAATTAGAATCATTTTTTCCACCCCCACACCCACACATTCTCTTCTTCACATCCCGCCCATTGTCTTCTTCTTCTTCTTCATTCTTTATTTTTATCACACTTCTTTATTTTTTTATCACAATCTTAAAGCATAATTTTTTTTTATTCACACTTAAGTTGATTCCTATAGTTCTGTCAGTGAATAATTAGTTGATTGTTTCTATTATTTCATTTTATTCTTTTTACTTTGTTAAAGAAACTTTGATTGTTAATCAATTTTTGGGTTTGATGGTGATAGCAGCTTTATGGTTTTAGTGGTGGTGGGTGGCGGGTGGCCGAAATTAAAAAAGGTAATTGAAGGTGGTGAAGAAGAAAAAAATTGATATTGATAATGGTGGTGGTGATATTTGATGGTGGGTGACAAAGAAGAAGAAGAATTGAAGGTGATATAGTGATGGTGAAGAACAACGAATCGATAGTGAAGGTGGCCGGATATGATTTTTCCGGTGAGATGAGAATTGAAATGGGTGGATTTAGTGATGAAGAAGATATAATTATTAGAGAATTCAAATAATTAACTAGGAATTAATTAGAGTAAAATATAGTTAACAAAAGAAAAGTTAATTAATAAAGAAAAGAAAACAAAAAAATATAATTTTTGACATGAAGTTGATGTAGCACTGATGTGACAACGCGTGTAATACACCACATACTGTGAGAGTGGTGTTACACGTCTCAGGGTGGTAATAAATTCACTTTGAGTAGTAAATGTGTGTAATATGTCACCATGATAGTTTAAGCGTGTAACTAACTTTTTGGGACAAGTTCAGGAGGGAATCTATGTCTCCCCCCCCCCCCCCCCAAAATGTTGTTATCCAGATACATCTCATTCTTCCGGATACATCGCATTTGATACATTATACAACTATTTTTTTGACATTAAAAAGGAAATTAAATATAAAATTAAATGTCAGTTCCCCAAATCATACAAATTAAATTGATGTCAATCTCTCCCAAATAACAGGTCCAAACAATTCAATTTTCAAATTTTCTTCTCTCAAGTCTCTCCCAAATCGTAACAGATTCAAACAAAAAGTCGCAATTTTATATGATTAAAAAAATCTATGAAAATGATATACACTGATTTAGTTATAAAATAGTGTTGCAGATACTTAACAACATGCAATACATCACAACTATGAATACGAATATGATACAAACTGATTTTGTTATAAAACATTAGTGTTTATGTAGTTCGATACGCTTGATCTGACGCACGATTATGAAAGAATTGAAAAGTTATCCCGATATTGAATTATGAAGGGACAAAATGCTTAAGAATAAGATTTGAGAGAGGATGTCGAAATACAGTCGAGTTTTCAACATTGATCCCGCCTACATATCCTTAGACCTTTGGAATCAGGTTATTTGTAGTTCGACTCGATCGGTTGAAAATGTAATCTATTATGCAAGATAACATTTGGTTCTAGAGGAGTGACAAGTAAGTCGAGTATGAAAAAGAGGCTTGCAACCTCTTAGCCATGAATGTGGGGTCCTTAACACTCATAATTAAGAATTTATATGGACATAATTTCCAAAGCTCTTGGTGTATTGTCACTCAGATTGGAAAGTTACCTTCGGTGAGAGTGAAAAGTTTTCGGATGCGAAATTGAAATTGATAAACGCAAAGAAAAACCCACATGCCTTCTGGTAGGGGTGTGGTTTGATTATGGTGGAAGTTGTTCCTCAGCTCGCGTCCTAAGAGTTTGATATTCCTCTTTGGACTATGTCCCAGTTCGCTGCTAAGAAAAAGTTCTACGTTGTGCTGCATCATTTTTTATGTCATCCGCACCTGTGGTTTGATTTGAGAATTCATCCTCTTGGATGCTCTCGACAAAGACTCAAAACTTGTTAGTAGAAACTGTAATTTAAATAGAGAAGTGTTATGTTTTACCGTATTTGGCACATTACTTTTCTCTAAATGTTATGACGTCAGCCTCCGTCAATTTTGATGCAGTAGATGATGAATTTGATATGATGCTACAATGATGATAACTTTCTCGATAATGCAATATTGTTGATGACAATACTTCATTGATAAGATGATGTTGCTACATCGATGATGACAATGTTTACACTCGAATGATAAGATGATGCTGCTACATTGATGATCCATTGACAAATGATGTTGATCCAATGGTAGGATGATGTTGTCAAAGCTTGATTAGTGCGATGGCGAGGATCTATCGGCAGGATGATGATGATCCATTCAGCAATGATATTATCCCCTTTGATAATATAATGTGGATGACCCGCTCGGTGATTTAAATATGCAATGGCCCTCTTGGCAATGGAAGACACAATGGCCCTCTCGGATTTTGTAAATGATGGCCCTCTCGGATTTTGTAAATGATGGCCCTCTCGGCATTTGAAGATGTTATGGCCCTCTCGACGGTTGTAGATGATGGCCCTCTCGGCGTTTGAAGATGTAATGGCCCTTTCAGCTTTTGAAAATGCAATGGCCCTCTTGGCGGTTTGAATATGATGTCCCTCTCGGTAGTTTGAATATGTAATGGCTCTCTTGGCGGTTTGAATATGATGTCCCTCTCGGTAGTTTGAATATGTAATGGCTCTCTTGGCGTTCTGAATATGATGGCCCTCTTGGCGGTTTGAAGATGATGGCCCTCTCGGCGTTTGAATATGCAATGGCCCTCTTGGCGTTTGAAGATGCAATGGCCCTCTTGGCGATTGAATATGTAATGGCCCTCTCGGGGTTTGAATATGATGATTGCCCTCTTGGCAGTTGTAGATGATAGCCCTCTCGGCGTTTGAATATGCAATGGCCCTCTTGGCGGCTTAAATGCAATTGCCCTCTCGGCATTTGAAAATGCAATGGCCCTCTTGGCGGTTTGAATATGATGGCCCTCTCGACAGTTTGAATATGTAATGGCCCTCTCGGCGATTGAATATGTAATGGCCCTCTCGGCGTTTGAATATGATGAAGGCCATTTTGGCAGTGTAGATGATGGCCTTTTTGGCAGTTGTAGATGATGGCCCTCTCGGCGTTTGAATATGCAATGGCCCTCTTGGCGTTTGAAGATGAAATGACCATTTTGGCGGCTTAAATGCAATGGCCCTCTCGGCATATGAAAATGCAATGGCCCTCTTGGCAGTTTGAATATGATGCCCCTATCGGCAGTTTGAATATGTAATAGCCCTCTCGGCGATTAAATATGTAATGGCCCTCTCGACGTTTGAATATGATGATGGCCCTCTTAGCAACTTGAATGCAATTGCCCTCTCGGTATTTGAAGATGATGGCCCTCTCGGCGTTTGAAGATGCAATGGCCCTCTTGGCGACTTGAATGCAATTGCCCTCTCGGCATTTGAAGATAATGGCCCTCTCGGCGTTTGAAAATGTTGTTCATCTGGTTTGTGGTATTATATCATTTGATAATACTGTAGAAATGTCCCTTGGGGTGGTAAAAATGATGTCCCTCCGGGTGGTTCACATTACCATGTCTGATATCGACATGATTTGTGAATATTTTGAAACATTCCTGATGCTAAGAAAATGTAATTTGATGTCATTGAAGATGCTTGTACATGTTGAGAGTGATGTTTTCACTTGTTCCTATTTTGAGAATCCTGTGTTTAATTCGACTCCTGCTTTGTTGGAGATTTGAACGAGGTGTCGTTGCTCATATTCTGAATTGTTTCTTTTTGTTCTAATAAACTTCAATGATTTTCCTGCATCCACATAAAAATTATCAATTTTGGGGAGCTCCTCGCCCTTTTGACTTCTCCATATTCGTTGAATGGAGGAATATGATGAATTTGAGGCAATCTTATACACCTGCATCCACAGAAAATTTGTTAGTTTTTAAAACAAACTGATCTGTGTTGACTTCTTCAATCGATTGCTCCTCGTCTTGCTGTCTTCAGTTGATCACTCCGATCTTTTGCTTCTCGATAGACAAGACAAAACATTTTATGCAAAAATATTTGAAACATTTAGATAAAATCTTTAAGAAAAGGGTTTTCAAAAAACTGTAATTGAAAAAAGTCACTGTTAAGTATCATGTCACGTCAAGCTTAAATGAACACCCTTGGTTCCAAACTTTTGACGTGTCCGAGAGCTTGTTCTGGAGAATTCCAAAGATCCTTAAAGCTTGAGAGATTTCTAACTTGGTCCTCCCAAAATCTACTATGATTGGCAAGTTTTGCACTTGACTTCGAAATCCAACAGTGTCGGAGATTGCTGAAGTTGACTATGAACTTTAACGATGCCAGAGATCATTTGAAGATAGCTTTAAACTTCTAATCGCGCTTGAAATGTTCATAATTAACTACAACTTCTAGTGATGCTTGAAGAAAATTTTTTGAGGTCATCCTCAAAAATTTTGTCCCAATTAAATGTCTTGCAATATCTTAAGCTATTGATAGATGTCTCATGGAATTTTTGAGATCTTCTCAAAGATTCTATCTCAGTTGCAATTCTCAATATGACTTTAGTATTTACTTGTCGAAGATCTTTTTCTTGAGAATTTTTGAGCCTCTTCTCAAAAATTCTATCCCGGTTTCTATTGTAAAGGAAAATAGAAATCTTACGGGAGATATGATCGAACCCTTGTGGCGCCTACGTATCTCGTTGAGGCAGGAATCAGGTCAAACGTAGTTCCCCCCTCGAGAATTAACAAAAAATATGATTTTTTTTATGAGGAATTGACCGAGGCCGACATAAGCCACCTATGTATCTCATTCTTGAGAATTCAGGTCAGACGTAGTTCAAACAAGAGATAATTTTCTAACATAAGATGATTATAAGCAAATAATGCGATTACAGGGAACAAATAGAAGAAATTCTGAATCTCCAAATATAGTAGTTCTTGATAGGACCTGAGTTGATTGGACACTTTGTGAGATAACTGACTGTGCTCAACCACACCATGTCATTAAACAAATCTATCGACGTATTGCATAAGTAAGTTGTTGATTTCTCTATTTATGAGCTTCTGTCATATGGATCTCGCATATGGCCTCTTTGACATAGTCATCCTTTCTAGATTTTGTTTGTGTCATGCAGATTTGATTTATCCTGATCCTCGAATTGTTTCAAATCTTTGATAGGGTATTAGAGTATCATGATCTCCTTCCAACTCATCATCATTTGGCTCATTTGTTCATTCAGTTTGTGACATGACACGACATTGATAGATTTAAAATTATATTTACTAAAACAAACCCAAAGATTGTTAAATAGAAAATTAAAGCAAGTGGAAAAAAATTTCGCAATAGAAGAGGCTTTCATTGAAAATAAGAAAATTTGAACTTTGGCCCTGATCGTGGGCCAATTTCTTTTTTTTAAAAAAACATTACAAGGGGAATTAAAACTTAATTAGATAAAATGACATAAAAGGTGGGTCCCGAGCCTCATTCGGACTACCACCGATTTTAGGAATGACATAAAATTCATTTTTGTCTATCAAGATGAGCGAGGCATCAAGAGCGGAGTGGAAGTCCAATTAAGAACTTGCTCCATTGGCTCGACGTCTCGTATGCTTGGTGTTTCGATCAATTCCTCCAGCACAACGTCACCTTCTTCAAGAAGATCCCTAGTTCCTTCTTTGAGACTGTCATCATTGTCATATTCTTCTACCAGAAAATACTGATACAAATGAGGCAAAGGCTTTGGTGATGCATGATTAACCTCCTTCTTGTTCTGACCCTCTCTTGACACAGAAGCAAAAGCTTGATGGGGTGTCATGCTCATAAAATTGAGTTTCTCACTTATGCTCAGAGAAGCTACAATTTTCTCAAGATTTTCTAAGTTGGTTGGGACTACAGCTTTACCCACACATCAATTTTTTTCGACCTCGACCATGTTAATAGTAAACTTTCCACGATTCGACAGTGAATCAGTATTGGCATTAGGTATGACAATTTGAAGAGTTACAACCTTTTGATCAATCAAGTCTTGAATTTTATGCTTCAAGTTGATGCAATCTTCAGTGGTATGTCCGACACATTCTGAATGGTAAACACAGTGAAGATCGGCCATGTAATGTCTGGAATTGACATTGACATTTTTTGGATCAATTGTTTGTATCAGACCGGCTGCTTTCAATCTCTAAAAAAGATGAGTCCGACTTTCAACCAAAGGAGTAAAGACTCGAGGTGGTTTCTTCTCAAGTTTTGGACGAGACAAATTGTAATTATTTCATGGAGGTGGAGGTACTTGATGATAAAGTGGTGGATTTTGGCGAGTAGGCACTGGTGTTTGGAAATTTGGGTATTGGGGAGTTTGGTAGATATGAGAAGTATTTAGGTAATTTGGCAAAGTGACTTGGTAATTTGGTTGAACAATTGGGTAATATGACAGATGAGCTGGGTAATTTGGATAATTTTGTGGTAGAGCTTGGTAATTTGGATAATTAGGTGGTAGAGCTTGATAATTTGGATAATTTGGTGGTGGGGCTTGGTAATTTGAATAATTTGGTGGTGGAGCTTGGTAATTTGATTGGACATAAGAGACGGGGTAATGATTATGCGGAGCTAAAGGGTAGGTTTTGAATGGTAAAGACTTTCGAACATTATGACCAACATGTCTCTTTGATTTTTGGCTCGATTCAAATGAGATAGAGGAAACATCCTCCCTTTTCCTCCTCAATGGTCTTGAGGATTCATCTTGGGAATCCATTCGTATGATTTTTCCGGTCTTGAGACCGTCTTCAATAGCTTCACCAATTTTGACTATCTCACTGAACTTCCTTTCTGAAATGAGAAACATCCTATTATAGTACTCCGGCTCTTGAATGTGCACGAATACTTCAATAATTTCTTTCTCGGTCATGAGAGGCCTAACCCTTGCAGCCTCTCTTCTCCAACGGTAGGCATATTCTCGATAGCTTTCACAAGACTTCTGCTCGATTCTCTCTAAAGAGTATCGATCAGGAATGAGGTCTATATTGTAACCAAACCTTTCAATGAAGTCTTTAGCCAAAGCGCTCCAACTTCGCTATTGTTTCATTTCTTGAGAAATAAACCATTCAAAAGCTTCTCCTTTCAGGCTTCGACTAAAGAGCAGCATTAACAAAATTTCATCTTTTCCAACTCCCACAAATTGGTTGCAATAATCCCTCAAATGAGCAAAAGGATTTTCAACTCCACTAAAAGTGTCAAATTTTGGCACTTTAAAACCTTCCGGGAGGTCCAAATGTTGATGAAAACAGAAATCTTCATAATCGTTCTCCTTATTCTCATAATGATCGAGTTCAAAATGTGTAGTAGAGGGAGGGTATAATTCTGGCGATATTGGAATATGAAAAGCAGTTTTTAGAGGTATGGATTGAATGGTTAGTGAGTTTTGAACAATTTGAAAAGGGATTTGATGGACGGGAGGAAAATTCAAATTTTGAGGAGTATGTGATTTTTGGTGTAAGGAGCTAGCATGATGTGGGTCAAGGGTGGTTAGGTCGATGATGAGAGGTTCTGAAATGGTAGTGGTGGATGAATTGTTTGGAAGATGTTTGGATATTGGATCCGAAGTGAGAAAATTGAGTGAAGGCCTTTCATTGTTTGGAGTAGGAGTGTTGGTAATGATAGCTAGATTTGTCAAATCTCGAGTCTTATCCATTTCAACCCTCATTTCAGCAATCTGTTGGAACAATTGTGCAACCAACTTGTTCTGTTCAGCAATGATAGGGCCATTCACCATAATTCCGGTTGAATTAGTGTCCTCAACATTTTCAACCACTTTTTCCTTGCCTTTCGACAAACTTTGGTCAGAGAAGGAATCTTTGGGGACTTTAGACCTTGTGAAGTATGGATGTTCTGCCATCTTTCTCAACACAGATCAACTTTGAGTACCTTTTAAAGAAAAATAACTCAAAAGACAAACGTGTTAGTTTATGTTGATTATAAATAATACAAAATATCACGCACATGATTGCAAACACATAAGAGTTGTTTTACTTGAAGATAAACTTGCCCACATAATTAGGAAAACGACTAAATAAACATGAATTTATCTATTTGATTTTGGGATAAGTGAATCAGAGAAGTCAACTTTTATGGAGCCGAGGTCCTTTTATACTTCTGATTTTCGAGGAGATGGAATTCTAATCTTCTCGCAAGGGTTGGAAAAAAAATAAAATTTCTCAAAAATGGGGACCGAGTCTTGAAAGACTACCTACGTATCTCACGAAGGAGAATTCATGTCGTACGTAGTTCGATCAACTTGAATCTCTTTCGATTTGAGACGGTGGATCTTTTCTAATATGGGAGAGTAAGATTTGAAAAATGCAGTTCAAATTTTGTTGGGAAACTAAAGACTCGAAGAGTATTTGGACGTACTTTTGATAGTGACTTGATATTTGTGCTTATGGGTTTCTAGAAAATTTCAATAGTAGTAGGCTAGAGCATTTCCAAATAAAACAACATAATCACACAAACAGTTATAACACTTAAACAATTATTGCGCGTTCTAAACAAATATGTTACCTTTTTGTGCCAAGGGTAGGCCTAGCGATTCGAAGGATATATAACGTCGTTTGAAACATTACATTGCCTCGAAACCCAAATTTATACAAATTTTACGAATAAAATTAAAAGGGGATACATAATAGGGAAAAAAGATACAAATGATCAATCTCACGCAGGGGTACAATCCTAAACTATTCTTCCATGGACGGTTCTTCTTTTCGATTTCTTGTCATCTCCGAATGTCCATGCTTTTGGATGAAATGATAACTTGATGCTTCTTCAACTCGAACAAATTATTAAACTCTCAATCCCAAGAGACAATGCTTTGTCAAATAACGTATACATCCTTCAAATTTAAACACATAAGCATGATTGTCTTTTTACTGACCAATGGGTCAAATCGACACAAGGTGGACTTTTAATGGGCCCACCACGCCTTGGGTGCTGGGTCAACTTAGTTCAATATGCGCTAAATTAGGGATTTGGTTTTGCTCTATGCTAGTTGACTAAGAGTGGTTTTTGAAAGATCGGGAACCCAAGTGGACAACTTAGGCTGGACCTCACGACAACCATTGGACACATAACGTACCAATAAATTGCCGATCCTTCTGAAAAAGAGTTGAGTATAAAAAGTTCGGCTACGATTATGCAGAAACCATCTTTAATATACTATATATACAACAGGAAATGTCATGAATGTAATGACAGTTATATCAATTTAAACACATTAAGCGCAGATAAACAATTCAACAATTAATAACAATTAGTCAAATAAGTCAAATCTTATGATTAGAACTTATTTAAGTCCCCAGTAGAGTCGTCATTTTTGTTATGCCGTAATTTGACTATCTCTAGAAAAATCACTATTTGAAATATTCTAAGTATAAAACAATTTGAGAAAAAATACTTAGAAAAGAGTCGCCACTTAATTTTTTAAAGAAATTAAGAAAATTTATAATTTTCAAAGATTTAAACAGAAAAAATCATTTGAAAAATACCAAAGAGGGTTCGGGGTTCAATTTACATTTCGAGAAGGGTTTACGCATTCGAAGTGTCCGCTAACATGCGATTGACTTGCAACTTGACTAAAATATATTTGACTATTTTTTTTTTGGAAAAATGATTTAACATAGACAATAATAATTTACAATACTTGATTAACTTTGAGAAAAATAATTAAATAAATGACACATTTTATTTTATTTATTTTTAGAGAAATGGACCTAATATGAAACATTTGAATTAGAGACAAGTAATTAGAATTTTAACAAAACTAGATTAGTTAAAATTTATTTGACTCATAATAATTTGAACTAATTTAGTCGATAAACCAAGAAATCATTTTAAACTAATTAAAGAGAAAATGAAAGTTTTAACTAAAAACATATTTAATTATGTAAAAAAAAAAAACAAGAGTTGATAAAATTGAAATTTTATTAAAATCTAACATAAAGAATATAGTTTATCTTTTGGGGATTTAATTAAGTTAACTAACAATTTTAAAGTTAGAGTTAAACAACAAATAATAAATAATCACTATTAAATAATTGAAGAGTAAGATAGAAATTGAATTTGGGCCTCCTTTTGGGCCAATGTCGCTGGAATTTTTGGGGTTTAATCCTAAACCCCTTTTTGTATACACAAGCTGTATATCAGTCTATATCGGCATGTATATCAACTTTTTCCGTGTATCTCCTGCTTCTGAACACCTGTATTTTACCTCATCTCTGTATATTTGCATTTTTACCTATAATTCAATGTATAATGAGTGTATACTGCTGTATACATTATGTATACAACCCATTTCTAGGCTTTTGGGACTTGAGAATTCAATATCCCGCCTTGTATGGCTTCCTCGACACCTGTTCATTAATATTTAGCTAGGAATAGGTGGTGGCTAGAGTAAGAAAGTGAATTTGGGAATTTACGGCCCAATGGATATGCAAAAAGGGAGAAAGCAAAGTCTAATGGACTCACTCGAGAACAAGGGGGTTGAAGGCAAAAGAGCAAGAGTTAGTAACTTAACAAGAAAAATACATAATTAATTTAAGTCTGGACACTAGCAAATGACTTAGAGAATAAGTGTGCATCTCAAAAACTTATTTAATTGGACCAAACAGACTCATACATAAACTAATACCAAAAGAGACTTATATCGAGCAAATTATATAGTAAAACAATCGAGATAAATTCGAGAAACTCAACTTAAAGGCTTGTCTTTAAACAATAAGAGATTACTTTAACTTAATTAATTAGGAAAATGGGGCCAAGGTATATCACACTAAGGAATCATACACACATGTTTATCATAAGTGCGAAAGCTATCAATGTCAACATTGGACAATTTACTATGCTTGAATTCATCCAAAATTAATTAAGCAATTAATCCTACAAAGTAAGAAACAATGAACATATCATAAGAAAGACATGTTACCAATGAAACAAGACAAACCACTTGTTATCACTATTAATCAAATAGTTGACCATATATTGACAATATGCAGCTTGAAATGAGATTTTCATTTTTACCAGAAGAAAAGGTAAAAATTAATGGCAACACAATCGGATATGAAAATCCATATAAAATCACATTTTTGGCTTGCATTAATGGAAAAAGCAACTAAACATGAACTAAGATTTGAAAACAAAAGTCATATTTCAAATGATCTTAAAGATTAAACTCCAACAAAACTAAGATTTGAAAATCAATAAAACAGGAAACTCAGATTTTACACCGACTCAAACTTGAAAATGTAATCATTTTCTACTGAAATTTGAATAGCATGAAGACACAAACTTGATTTAAACGAGTCACAAAGACCACATAGACTTTTAAGAAATAGATAAAACCGAGCCATTGGAACAAGCATTCGACTACACCATATATATCAGCATTAACACATCAGTTAATTTTGAGGAAAAAAACTTAAGCTTATATACATAACAACATTAAACAGTAACAATCTCAAACGCAACACACCTGACACTTAAATACCGTATAAATGAGACGGTATAGACCCAAATCCCAATGACATCAAGCAGTAGCTTTGAGAAGAGGATGAACGAACATAACTCAAAAGAGTAGTCGAGAAACATCAACACTAGATGCAAATTTACAAGCTTCGACTCGACCAAATAACGGAATCATATAAGAACAAATACATCACATAGCAACATCAACAAAACCAACGATAACTAACAACAAACAACCACATATTAAGGCTTTTCCGATATCAAAAAATATTATTTTCTTGAAACAGAAAAAGAGGCCAGGAGAATATTGTAAAGGAGGAAGCATTACCTTTTTCGGGGCAGCGACTGGGACGACGAGCTTAACCGCGAAGACCTTCCATCACCCTAATTGATTCTAATGAGCTTCGACGAGTAAAATATCTTCAAATTCGAGGAAAAGAAACTAAAAAATCCTCTCTGTTTTGGTCGAGAATTTCGCCTAAAAATGCCCTTGTTTCGGGTAACCCAAATCAGTCTCTAAAAATCCCCCTATCCACACCCTTTCGGTGACCAAAAGAGATGAATATATATAAAAGAATATTTAGGGCTAGAAATTAGGGGGGAAACAGGCTTAAATTTTGAATTTGAAATATTCTTTTTCGAGGCAATAGTGAAGGGGATTGGAAGTTCTGAAAAAGAGGAAAAATGAGATGGCGATGGTGTTGGTTGTTGCATACGCCTACTGCTTTTCCGAATTTGCTGGGATTTGAATGTTGATTGCTAGTCGTTTGGGAAGGAAGAAGACACAGGGGTCGGTTTGGTACTGTTGTACGTATGTATTGCTGATGGGTTTGAGTGTAATTGTGGTGAGAATGGGTCATTTGCATTGAGTGGAGCCGCTGGAAAATAATGTATGAGGTGGGCTGCTAATTTGGGAAAGAAGTGGGTCTGGAATGAGATCAAAATTGGTCTCAATAAAGTTTTAAGAGTTGAGTAAAAAATGGCTTGTACTGAATTTAAGATTTGGCCACACGGATTGTGATTATAGCCATTGGAAATTACAAACGTAGCCGATTTTAATTCATTTGGTAAATTCGACTAGTAATTCAATAAGATGAATTAATATAATTAAACTAACGAACTTCTTAATCTTAATAAAATAAAATAATTAATAAAATTGGAAAGTAACCATTTTAATTACAAACTAATTACCTTGCAATTATAACTATAACTTAAATTGAAATAAATTAATAAGATATTTAACTAAAATGTAAAATCTTTTGTGAGGATTTTCAAATATTTATAAAATATACTAATTATATACATAACTATGTAAAACATATATATTATTTAAAAATTATAAAAAGTGACGAAACTATTTAAAATAACTTGCGAACTAAATTTATTTTATTCTTTTGAATTGTTTATAAAACTAATTATTTTAAATCGTTTGAAATTGAAGAAGCTCGATGATTAATTTGTAGTGTGAAGGTCCAAAATTAGGTGTCAACAGCTAGTTAGGTAATTTTTCCTATTACAATTCCTTTTGGAGATGATAGTTTTTTGAGAAATTGTTGTATATAACTATAGTTTCGTGTTCCTTATTATGAAACATAGAGAGATTTTGATTTGTTATGAATTGTAGTAGCATTCTGGTTTCAAAACGTAGCGGAATATATTTCAATCATACACATAGTAATAGTGAAATACACTATATCAACACACATTATAATAGTGAAATATATTGTATCTCGTTTTTGATAAGTGTATCCACATGTATACAATATATCTGTTTAATTGTATTTGCACGAATGATAAATATACTAGTGTGTATCTACTATTAAATATTAAACGATCACAATATTTTATAATTTTTTTAAAAACTATTGTTATTTCAGATAAATATAGTCTTAATTTGTTGTGTAGTGTAATTTATTTTTTGGTAAATACTCCCTAGACTTTTCTCTTTTTTCAAACTGAACATTTTAATTTGGGTAAATGATAGTTTTAGTCCTTAAGTTCTGTAGCTTATTTGGTTTTTTATTTTTTATTATTCAACTAAATGCATTTGACTTCTAGTTAAATTAAGTGTGTTGTTTTAGTCTAATCATTAATGAAAGGCCGCCTAGGTTAATAACTGTTCGCAACAAATTAACTGCAAGCAAAATAAATAAAAGAAAATGTTACTTTTATTAATGAATCGGTGTGAGTACAATTTTGTTGTTCTCTTGAATCTTATTTCCTAAGCCTCTCCAAGATTCGAGGGCCTTCAGTAGTGTACTTCTCGAATTGTTGGATGATGTAGACTTCCTTGAGATGTTAACGTCGAAAAGCACTTCATCGTTTCAAGTTGATCTCCGGAAGAACTCCGTTGATCACTCCTTCGTAGAGCTATGTAGTTGATGTTGTAGCTTTCTTCAATTGCAGAATGCTTGTTAAAGAGTTTTCTTGATGTCGTTAGAATGTCATGTCCATTCCCTATTTATAGTTGTGGGAGGTGGACAAGGTTGCATATGATTGGCCAAAGGATGTCATTTTTACACTTGACATGTTGTGATTGGTTCTTGCACTTGATTGAGACTATCACCTCATTTAGACACGTGGCATCGCCTTATTGGTCTTGGATGCCTAGTTACTGTGACATGTGGCATGAGTTTGGGCTTCAAGGTGAAATGAACCTTGTATTTGGATTTAATAAGATGGACTTATTTATTTGTAAAGCCCAAATTAATCATTCATTCTAAACGAACATGGATTTAATTCAATTTTCATATGAATTTAACCCAATACAATTTATGTGTCTACAAATGCCCCTTACTTCGAGACTTGTCGACATGTAGGCTTGTCGAAGTTTGGCGACAAGACTTGACGTATTCATGAATGTGTTTTTATTTTTTGAGACTTGTCGACGTGTAGGCTTGGCAAATTTGACGATGAAAGTTAAAGTCTTCATGAATGTGTATTCATTTTTTGAGACTTCTCTACGTGTAGGCTTTCCGAATTTGATGACGAGGGTTGAAGTCTTCATGAATGCATTTTCATTTTTTGAGACTTCTCTACGTGTAAGCTTGCCAAATTTGACGATGAGAGTTGAAGTCTTTATGAATGCATTGTTGAGACTTCAAGAGTATTTGTTTCTTGTCGTCGCATCCTAACTAGGTCACTACAAATGATTTGTTTGTTGTGATCTCAATTTTTTTTTTAAACATTCTTGCTTGACAACCACGTAGACCCTCTATATTGATTTCAAATAGATGGGTCTAGTGAGTAGTAACATTATTTTTCCGTGTGATCTTTCTTGCAAGGTGTAAAAAAACAAGAAAATTGATTGAATTTTGAATCAAATAAAAAAGAATATTAACTTTCCTTTGGTATCCAAGTCAATGAAGATATTCTTCTTTCCTTAACTCTTTGGTTCATCCTTCCATATTGGTGTGACTTCAAAATGGACATGGAATATCTCAACTCAAATCAGATTTTCTTCTTCCAAATTCACCTTATTATGCCTTATGAAAGGATTATAAATCTTTAACAAGAATCCCTATATAATCCTCTCCAATGCATAGAGAATTTCATCACACAAAATTCTAGACGCTGGAAAAAAACAAGTTATCCGAGTGTATTTAACTATTCAGTTGCGACGTCGCTTGTTTTTTATCAAATCGAGAGACATAGCCTCTATCATATCTCAAAAGAAACTTCAAGCAAAGTACTCTTGCTACTTGCTCAGGTAACTTAGAATCTTGTTTAGCAATAACCCGTTTTGATGGTTCAGCTTTGCACGCATGTAGTGTAAAATTCATTTCTAATTGTAGAAAAATTGAAATTGCAAACCGTTTGATTTTTCTGAAACTAGAAGCACGGAGCTATAACATAGAAAAAAATCGCCGCCAAACTTCTATTCCATTGCTACAGTTTTTTATCTTCAATGTTGAATCTGCTTCTGATTGACAGATTTGCGTGTCCGTAGTGTAAAATTCATTTCTAATTGTAGAAAAATCAAAATCGCAAGACGTTTGATTTTTCCAAAACTAGAAACATGGAACTACGACATATAAAATATTTGTAGCCAAATTACTCTTCAATTGCTACAATTTTAATTTTCAAGGTTGAACTTATTTATGATGGTCAGATCTTTTTGTCTTTTGATTACTCCAATTTTGTTTCTGCCAATGTAACCCCCCCCCCCCTTTTTTTTTCCAGAGTCACGTTGTGCAATCTTGAATTTCAATAGAGACAATGGACTTTAGTGACCAAGATGCGCCATACCCTTGCCTTGAGATCATGGAGAATAAGCAACATTCACACGCCAAAGTTCTCACTTTGAAAGTTCATCCTCCGGTGATCGGCGCTTTCCCACTTGTTAGAAAGACACTGGAAACATCTTATCATCTCCCAGAGTGGTCGTCAACAAAAACGAAGGATGTCACATACAATTTCTCCAGCAATGTCACAACTGAAAAAGTTCTCCTCTTGAAGTCTTCCACTCATCAAAATGTTGTTGTTGCCATCTCTCCTCGTCATGATGAGAATCTTAGCAGTTGACGTGTTCCTTCTTCCGGGTTTGGTGAGGTTTGCTATACATCTGGCAATTGGGAGTGGGTAGAAGATGTGATTGCCCGTTGCAAGGAGACTTTGGATAACATCAAGACTTATGATGCTATCTTTGATTCAATGTTCACATATGACCATAACGAAAATGTTCTCCAGGCGTTTTGCGAGAATTGGCGTCCATCCACCAATACGGTCTCTACCTTCGTCAGAGAGTTATCTATTTCTTTATGGGATTTGAGAGCCATTGAAAGTCTTCTTGTTCATGGTTCCTTTTATGATGAAGTTATATCCGGGGTTGACATAAGTAGATAATCAAGGGAAGTCTTTTCACCCAAGAAACTACTCCTTCTTGATTTCGGCGTTCTACCGACTTACCAAAAGTGCCATTGACGAAGTCTCCTTACGAGAATGGACAAAGTTTTGGTTTAGGGGACCGAGGAAATATGTCAAGCCTTCACTAAGGACGTCTAAGAATCGTACGAAACCAAGGATGAATCAAGATCCTTCTGAAAATATTGACATAAGCTTTCTGCCTCGAACCGAAGAAGAAAATGCTCCTTTTGTCGAGCTAGGCGTAGAAGAATTATTCAAGGATGATACTTATCTAGTGGCTTTTCTTGCATGTTGGCTTTGCAAGTTTGTTCTTCCTAACAAGAAAGCTAATTGTATTCGTGCTAGTGTCTTCAAAGTTGCAAGCTTGATGGCTCATGGAGAAATATTTTATTTGGCGGTTTCGGTCCTTGCAAGCATCTTTCGCGGCCTCAAGGATATATCCACTTCTTCAAACTTGGGTGCTTGCACCACATTACTTCCCATTCATTATGTATATGGATGGATAGGTGAGTATTTTGAGACCTACTACCGTATTACCCGTCCTCAACGAGGTGTGCGAATGTGGCAGATTTCTGGAGAAAAGATGACAAAACATTTTGACCTTGTTGACGCTCGCAAGTTATTTCAACAAGTGAATGTGCATGACCTCCACAATTTGGCCATGCTACAGGGAAAAGAGCTACATATTGATGTTAGTGGAAAATTATCCACTTCCTGGAGCGATTTCCTTATAGGCCTTCGCTCAAGTTTTGTCACTTTGAGGCTGGATGATGAACTGATTGTGGAGCCTTATAGCCCTCACTGATTCAGTCGATAATTTGGATATTGTCAAGATGTTCCTGGTGCACTCATAGAGCACCATTATGATTGTTCATTGCTAGCTTTGATGCAATTATGAGATTCATGTGTTCATCTTGGAAGCATATGTAACGACCCGAGAGCACCCCCTAGTCGTAACACGGCGTACTCGACTTCTCGGAGGTCTTATACAAGCCCTTAGCATATCATGAACATTAAAGCATATGAAAATAACGGAAAATTTAAAATTTTTCTTTACAATAGAAGTTTTCGTAAAATAAGATAGAGTCTATGACACTATGTCTCAAACCATCTATAGCATTTAGAATAACAACTCTTTCATAACAACTTAGGGACACGGCCCTTACATAATAATTACTAGGGACACGACCCTTACACAAGTCTAAAGATATAAAACATAAAGACATAATGACATAAGTGTACGAGGTAGGTTCATCCTCGAAACTATGAGGACTCCCCAAGTCTTCATTCCCAAGCTCCTTATAAACCTAACTTCCATGCATAAGACATCACATCACTAAACCCTACACTTTGTAAAAATGTAGAAGAAATATGGGTTAGTACAACACACGTACTAAGTATGGAAGCCATGCATAAAAACCATTAAAACATGCTTAAAAAGGACATTTAGTTGAAACCATGTTTTATGCACATTTTGAACATCATCTTGAAAGAGTCGGAGAATCACAAGTCACAAGCAATTCACATATAGTTCATCAAAGCACAAAGGATAATAACATCACCATAAGCATAGTCTCTAAACATAATCTTAATACAATATTACTCATTACAAGACATACTACTCATGCATATTCAGTCATTAAGACCATTACATCATAATATAATAACAACATAAGTAACCCTAGGTTCTACTTGTGCAATGCATAGGTAGGGTCCATAGTCCTACCTACACTAAGTATTACTTTGGATCACCATACTCATACTTATCATATATTAGTCTTATCCATTGGTCATATACATAGTAAGGTGACATTCATAAACATTAGTTCATATCAAGAAAAGTCAATCAGTAACATAATACAATTAAAGCATGTATTATTCATAATAATCATAATAAGATAGAACAACACCATTAAGGCATAGTTCATACAACATGTTCATATCATACATCTTAGTCATAATTCAAATAGTCCATATCATAGGTAAACCATCATCATAATGATCATACACAACATAGCTTCAACATACATAAGTCATAATCATCATAATCATAAGAGAAACACTACTACAACCAACCCTTAGGATCCCACAAGTGTAATGTGTAAGAGAAGTCACATACCCTCCCTTACACTATGTAGAAACCCTTAAGAAAGCCTTAGTAAGAGTTCACACCTTTCATACCTTCATTTACGTTTACATTAGGGAAATATTGCATTAACCGACATAGACCATGAGAGCTACATGGAATCCGGTGTTCTACTCCCACACCGAAAAGAGAGGGTTAACATTTGCCTAAAGTGTAACCATTCGTACATAGCTATCTAGGTGGATCCACTAAGCTAGAGTCCTATGTGGGCACATAGTTAAGGGTCAAGGAGATTGCTTCTACAAACCCTAACTTACTAAACGTGAGGGTTTCCATCTCATGAGACAACACATACCGTGGGTAATCCGGACTTGCTAAACGTGAGGAAACCCATGTGGGGAGCCAGACTTACTAAACGTGAGAGCCCCATCTCATTTACATGCCCTTTTGGTGCTAAGCATCAAATTCCCTTTTGTAATCATCTTTAGTCATCACATAAGTTCACATTAGCCTTTACTAGACTCTTATGTAAACATCTTACCATAATAGCTCATATGTATTCATAAGTGAGTAACAATCCTTTCACTTTAGGAACACTTAGCAAGTGAGTAAACCTTTCACTTTACATTATGCTATAATCATGAGAACTACCTTTCATTCATATAACAATCATACCATAACATACATACATACATACCTCTTAGCACACATAGTCATATCTTCATGGTCATGTACATTTCATGCATAATAGTATGTAAAGGTGCATATGAGAATTAGCCTTTCAATTGACACCATAGACATATCATATTCATATTTATGCATGGAGTGTGTGTGCATGATTGTCCTCACAATGGCACAACAACAACAACATTAACATTATAGACACCTCCTTTGTCAAGGGGGGGGGGGGGGTCATAACATATACATAATATCCCAACTGATGCACAATTCACATATTTGCATTTAAGGATCTTAGATCATGTAAGTCACATATCCAATATTCATCATTCAAGTACATCATTCATGGCATGTATCATTTGGGGATTATGTGGGTAGGGTCCTTCCACAAGAGAACCTCATAAAATTCAACATATAGATCATACCATGTTCATAACATCTCATTCATATTCATAAAGTATCATACTTAGTCATATCTAGGGTTGTAGGGAAGAGGGACCTTGTCTTAACACTACAATTCATACTAACAAGTAAGCACTTCCACCATAAGTGGATCAAACCATTAATTCAAAGGATATATAATAAGTAAACATCTCCCCCACAAGTGGATCAACAATTCAATAGAAGGCTACTTACCAATTGAAAACCTTCATTCATAGCCATCAAGGCTTTCTTCAAGATTCAACCCTATTTTTTTTATATTCATACATCATATAAGATAACCTCATAATACAATAATGAGTTTCATAGTAACATACTAGATTTTCATCCTTCAATCATCATTCAACACAAGCTAGGGTTTAGAATTGAGAAAGAAAAGGGAAATCATGGGTCTTGTGGGGAATTGTTCAAAAACCATAAGTGTTACATGAATTCATCCACAAACATTCATATATAATCATAAATAACCATTATAGATCAATGGAATCGACTTTAGAAAGAGACTCACGAATTGGGATTGAAATATACAATTTGGGGGACTTTGAAAACCATATTTGGAAGGACCTCTTGGGGAAAGGGATCCCAAGAGTGAAGAGCAACCATACCTTAGTTAAACCCTATGAATTTCACGTGAAACCTCCCATCTACAAGCCCTTGATAAGCTCCTTCAAAGTTCTTCCATGGAGTCTTGAGTTGAGAGAGTTTTGAGAGAGAGAGAATTTTGGAAGGGAAAATGAGTTGGGCTTTTATTTGGGTCTTGGAATAATTGATTTAATTGGGTGAGTTTTGGAGTTAAAACGGCTTAAATAGGGGTCCTAGGCTTGGGAAAAATGAGATATCCTTGAGTTAAAACAATTGGGAAAAGACCCAATAAGTTACTTGCTAGAAACTGCCGAAATGGCATCACTGAAGCCTTCACGGACCGTGATCATCACCACGGACCGTGAAACGGGTCGTGAAGATTTTCAGCCTGACAGTGCTTCACTATTTCGTGAATAACTTTTTACTCAGAGATCGGAATTGGGAAAGGTCGGTGGCGTTGGAAAGAGGACTTAGAGACCTTGCATTGGATAAGTAATAGACCACCAAATTCATTTTGAGCTAAGTGATATGACCATTTGAAGTTGACCCTATACTCTAAGTCTGATGGAGATCCCTTCACGTGAGGCTCCACGAGCCGTGGTGCCTCTCGTGGTCATGATACAGTATCTAGGAAACCTTCCCCTTAAGCCCTAAAAATCTAAGACACCACCACGAGCCTTCCCACGAACCGTGAAGTGGGTCGTGTGGAGGGGCTATTTTTGGGCAGCCTTTGTTTAGCTACTGCCTAGCCTACCACAAGCCACACCACGAGCCGTGGTCCTCACCACGAGCCGTTGTGGTGGTCGTGGAAGGTGAGGCAGTTTCCATGAAAGAGTGGACTGCCCTAGTCCTCTTTCTTGGCTCTAACCCTCAAACTTGGCCCTCGCTTAGTCTACTAATTTTCGGACGTCATGGTCGTTTCTTGACGTTTGATCTCTAAAATCACCAAACTAGCTTCAATAGCCATTTTTCATCATTTAAACAAGTTTTCAACTATAAACTAACATGTGAGGCTCTAGGTCAACCTACTAGATTCAGTCAAGACTTAGCTAAGTGTTACTAGTTTCGTATGTGGCATTACAACATAACTCATAGGCGTACAACATATGTAATCACGGCCAAAATCTTTCCAGATTAGTACAAATATATTTTCAAAGTTAGCTCAAATTCTGCCTCGCTCAACTCTTCTGCTTTGAGCAACTTTGGGAGAAAATCAATAACTCGGCGTAGGAGCCTCAAAATGATGCAATTCTTGTTCCATTGGAAGCATAACTCAGAGACGGTACAACATATGAAAAAAATCACGACCAAAATCTTTCCTGATTAGTACATATATATTTTTAAAGTTAGCTCAAATTTTGCTTCGCTCAACTCTTCAGCTTTGAGTAACTTTGGGAGAAAATCAATAGCTCGGTGTAAGAGCCTTGAAATGATACGATTCTTGTTACGTTGGAAGCATAACTCATAGAAGTACAACATATGTAAAAATCACGGCCAAAATATCTCCAGGTTAATACAAATATATTTTCAAAGTTAGCTTGAATTCTGAAACTACGAGATCATTGTTTCATTGTGAGGAGCGCGTCTTTGGTGTGAAATCCAAAATTCAATGTAAGAGTGGTGAAACTATGAGTTTCTTATTTCATTGTAACGAGCGCATCAAGAACAACACTATTTATAGAAGTTACAACAAAATTCATTCCAAATTGATGATAAATTTTTTTCAGGTTGACTATACGCCCAGAATGTCAATTTCTCAACTTTGTTCGCTCTTGACAACAAAAAAAAAACTTGTCTCTTGAGCTTGGAGTGTTCAAGTCATGATCTTTGCGGGTACATCATTTCAACATAAGTAGGGCTTTGATCCGAAGGGTATCCTGATTTGATGTTGTAGGTAAAGATGCCCTAATTTTGAGTAACTTACTGAAGCATCATTGAATTACACAAAATTATCTCTATCGGAAGCAAAAAAACTTCAAGTTGAATCGCAAATCACTTGATCCAATACCAATGAAATTCATTAGACTGTCGCATATCAAAAATTCAAATCAAAATTCTTTTTGAATTGATTAGATTAATACCTGAAGTTGACTTTCAAATCTAGCATGTTTGATATGAAACTTTGACGATCATAGTGGAAGATCCATAACTCGATGTAGGAGTTTCAGTATTACAAGTTTCTTCTTTTGTTGCGGAGAGGGCTTTAAGAACTTCAATGTGTGTAACAATGATGATCAAAATCTTTATGAATTTTCACAAATAGGCCTTTGAAGTGCTCAGATCAACTCCAAAATATGATTATTATTTTTTAGCTTTGAGTGGTCGTGGTAGAAAATTCATAACTTAGCGAATGAACGTCTGAATCACAAGTTGATTTTTACATGGCGAAGTACACGCCAAGAACTGCAATATATGTAAAAATCATGGTCAAAACCTTCGTGAATTTTTACAAACTAGCCTTTGAAGTCAACATGCCTTGCTTAACTCTTCTCCTTTGCACATCAATGACGCATTTGAACTCACGTTTTAGCTACATAATTTTAAAGAGCTAGTGTGAGGATCACACAATGCCACCAAAACCCCTTCTTGTTTTTTACTCATTTGACTGAGCTAAGAGTGATTAGTCCAAGCGCCTACGTACCTCCGTGAAGAGGATAAAGTCATATCGTAGTTCAAGATGATGAGTTTTATTTATTTTATTTCAGTTTTTTTTTGCCGTACACAGTTTATACTCTTGCAGGCCAGAAGTAACATGCAATTTATGCTCATACCTTAAGGAGCGTAGACAACCTTCATGGGAAGTATTGCTTCAAAAACTTGCCGTTAATTGGACCAACTCTTACACCGTCTTGGTCTACATTTTTTGTAAACGCCACTTGAATATGCATCTTTCACAACATACACCCTATTCCATTTTGATGTAAACTTGTCACCGATGCGTTTGTTAAGGATTATGGGTCTCCTGACTGCTAAGACCAAGTCTCCCACTTGAAATGATCGAGGTCGCACTTTCTTGTTAAATGCTTTCGCAAGTCGAGCTTGATAACACTCCAAACTTTGTTGTGCTTCCAATCTCTTCTCATCCAATGCTTCCAACTCTGTTAGACGAAGTTGAGCGTTACTTTCAGTTATAAGTCCCTCTTGGATTGTTATTCACAATGATGGAATTTGCTTCTCCAACGGAAGGACTGCTTCTACGCCATACACCAATGAAAACAAAATCGCTTGAGTAACAATTCTAAAGGTTGTACAATATGCCCACAAAGCTTCACCAATTCTCTCATGCCAGTCCCTTTTATTCTTTGCAACTACTTTATTCAATAGGTTACCAAGTATCTTGTTAAAAGCTTCAGCAAGACCATTGGCAAGTGCATTGTACATTGAAGGCTTATGTTGCTTAAAACTGCACTTCTCGCACAAACTACTCATGAGTTTATTGTTGAAGGGTGTTCCATTATCAGTAACTATACATCTTGGTATGCCATATCTAAGAAATATGTTTGATTTGATAAAATCAACAACATTTTCCTTCTTTACCTATTTTAATGGCACAACTTCAGCCCATCTAGAGAAATAGTCAGTGGCAGCCAAGATATACATTTGTCCTTTTGACGACTTAGGAAAAGGTCCAACAACATCAAGTCCATATGCATCGAAAGGCCATGAGGCTACAGTTGGATGCAGAGCCTCTTGGTATTGATGGCTGTAATTAGCATGGAATTGACATGCTTGACACTTCTTTGCATGCTCTAAGTAGTCCATTACCATTGTTGGTCAATAGTAGCCCATCATTTTGATGCGAAAATGAAGTTTAGGCCTTGATTGGTATGCTCCACATGTGCCAGAATGTGCCTCCTCCATTGTTGGTTGAGTTTCTTCTTTGTCAAGACACCGCAAGAATAGTCCCTCATAAGAACGATGAAACAGTATTCCCTTGTGAAAGACGAATCGCGGTGCCCTTCTCTTAATGTCTACTCTTACTCGTGGATCCTCAAGCAGCCTACCATGTTCAAGATACTAAATCAATTGTTTTCTCCAATCTTCCTTTTCAACCACTTGAACGGATATATGGTGGCTTTCATTGATTTGAAGATCAAGACAACCAGGAATAACCCATCGATGACATACGTGCACCTTTGTTGTCTAATTTTCTCTGAGTGCCATTGTTGTGGCCAAGTTAGCCAAAGCATCCGCCATGCGATTGTTCGCAACAAATTTCCTTATGCGCTGAAAATTAACTGCAAGAAAAATAAATAAAAGAAAATGTTATTTTTATTGATGAATCGTTGTGAGTACAATTATGTTGTTCTCTTGATTCTTCTCTCCTAAGATTGTTCAAGATTCGAGGGCCTTCAGTAGCATACTTCTCAAATTATTGGATGATGTAGACTTTCTAGAGATGTTCTTGATCTCCGGGAACGTCGGAAAGCACTTCGTCGTTTCAAGTCGAACACCGGGAAGAACTCCGTTGATCACTCCTTCGAAGAGCTATGCAGTTGATGTTGTAGCTTTCTCCAATTACAGAATGCTTGTTGAAGAGTTTTATTTATGTCGTTAGAATTTCATGTCCATTCCTTATTTATAGTTGTAAGGGGTGGACAAGATTGCATATGATTGGCCAAAGGATGTCATTTTGACACTTGACATGTTGTGATTGGTTCTTGTACTTGATTGGGACTACCACCTCATTTAGATACGTGGCGTCGCCTTATTGGTCTTGAGTGCTTAGTCACTGTGACATGTGGCATGAGTTTGGGCTTCAAGGTGAAATGGACCTTGGATTTGGATTTAATAAAATAGACTTATTTATTTGTAAAGCCCAAATTAATCATTCAGCCCAAACGAACATAGATTTAATTTAAATTTCATATGAATTTAACCAATACAATTTATGTGTCTACAAATGCCCCTTACTTCGAGACTTGTCAACATGTAGGCTTACCGAAGTTTGGCGACAAGACTTAAGTATTCATGAATGTGTTTTCATTTTTTGAGATTTTTCAACGTGTAGGCTTATTGAATTTGACGACGAAAGTTAAAGTCTTCATGAATGTGTATTCATTTTTTGAAACTTCTCTACGTGTAAGCTTGTCGAATTTGACGACGAGGCTTGAAGTCTTCATGAATGCATTTTTATTTTTTGAGACTTCTCTACATGTAGGCTTGCCGAATTTGACGACGAGAGTTGAAGTCTTTATGAATGCATTATTGAGACTTCAAGAGTATTTGTTTCTTGTTGATATGGTGAATGGGAGGGAGTCGTGTTGATATCTCTAGAATGACTAATCTTACTATTTTCATTTATTTTAGGTGAAACATGTTCCAACAACGCCGCAGAGTACCAAGCTTTGATTGTGGGCCTTGAAATGACATCAAATATGAAAATTCCTCAATTGGATATCTACGGTGACTCTCAATTGATCATCAGTTACTTGGTACTATGTGACGTTGTTGGAATATGTTTCACCTAAAACAAATGAAAATGGTAAGATTAGTTATTCTGGAGATATCAACATGACTCTTGCCCCTGCACCATCTCGATATGCAGATCCATCAAAGAACATTATCCATGTCGACAATTCTTCAGTAAAAAATACATCTTCATCAGAAAGCTCATCTGAAGTTTCCCAGTTTCCCAGAAGAGGGCGATCAACTAGGAAGTTAGCAAGTGTTTTCCCCTTCACAACTTTTTGAGGTGTGTATATGATCTCATATTGATTAAACAATATAGACCATCTTGCTAGACGTCCTGAGAGAACTGGTCAAGTCATTACGAACTTCACGGGATCAACCCGAAAAATTAGCTTGATAGTGTACGCTTCAAAATAATGTCTCAATTTTTGTTGTTACATAAAGCAATACTAAGGACATTTTCTCAATGGGCGAATAATTCAACTCAGCTCCTATCAAGGTCCGACTCAGATAGTACAATGCTTGTTCCTTCTTAGCTTCGTTCTGTTGAGCAAGAAGTTCTCCAAGTGATCACTCTTGCGATGCAATGTATAGTATCAATAGCTTTCCAAGAGTTGGTGCCCCTAATACAAATGAATTCAACTAGTATCTTTTGATGCTTTCAAAAGCATTTCGACATGATTGGTCCCAGTGGAAAGGAGCATCTTTCTTCATTAAATGGTTGAAGGGTTGACATCGTCCAACCAGGTTAGAAATGAATGCCAAATTTCCTTGTAGTCTGCAAAGGTCTCTCAAGTTCTTTGGCTCAGGTATTTTTTGAATGGCATCAATCTTTGCGGGATCGACTTCGATTCCACGGTGACGCAGAATGAAGCCAAGAAACTTTCCTGAGGTAACCCCAAATGCACATTTGAGTGGATTCATCTTCAAGTCAAATTTTCTTAGCCTCTCAAAAACAATTTGAATGTCTTCACGATGGTGTTCCCTTTGCTTCGTTTTCACCACCAAGTCATCGACGTAATATTTCACCCTCTTATGAAACATGTCATCAAATATGTTTTGCATTGCATGTTGGTAAGTGGCACTAGCATTCTTTAGACCAAAGGGCATCACTTTATAACAATAAATCCCTTTTGGATTTCAAAAAGTAGTGTATTCTTCATCTTTTGGAGACATTCTGATTTGATTATATCCAGAAGAACCATTCATAAATGACATACTTCATGACCAATTGTAGCATCAACCATGAGCTCAATGATTGGCAGAGGGAAATCATCTTTTGGACATGTCTTGGTTCAAATCTCGTAAATCAACGCAGACACCTATTTAACCATTCTTTTTCTTGACAGGACAATAATTGAGATCCATAATGGGTACTTCACTTCTCGGATAAATCCAGCTTCTATGAGCTTGTTGACCTCTGTTTTAGTTTGTGTTACCAACTCAGGGCGAAACACTAGTTGTGACTGCTTTATAGGACGTGTTCCCTTTTTTATCCCTAAATGATGAATAACTATCATAGGATTAAGGCCCGACATTTCTATGTACGACCAAGCAAACACGTCCTTGTACTTAACCAATAACTTGAAGTATTTTCTCTCTTCTTGTTGTGTAAGAAGTGCACTAATGAAGGTTGGGCGTGGATCTTCCAAAGTGCCTAGATTTAGTTCCTTGAGGTCGTCTATGGTTGATTGTACGCCATCCTCCAGTTGAGGGGGAGCCTCTTGGACATCATCATCTGTATCATCAAAGTGTGGACCTTCTTTCACTGTTATGTGATAGGATGATTGTATCAAGTTTGAATCTTCCCTCTGACTTCCTACGAAGACTGTGATGGTTTCATCTTCCTCCTTTTTAGTTTCTCCATGACATTGATTGGTGATAACAATTGTGCTTATTTTTAACTTCGATGAACCATCTGTGGTAATTGACAATATAGCATTTCTCTTCATACGTGATGGGAAAACACTATAGATCTCTTTGTCGTCGGTTACATCACAAAAATCTTGATTTTCATGCTCCAACAACCTCATTTCTGATGATGACTTCCTTTTGGTTCCCAAGCGATGAAATACAGAGGTCTTTGAGGTGGTGGCATAGATGTCCACTTGTTTAGAGGATTACATTCCATCATTCTGGCCCAATCTTTCAAATGCAGAGACACAAGGTGTCAATCTTCCAATGCGTTCAAACACCGAAGTTCGTCATGGTGTTTCCTTCCTTAGATTCCTCTTTTTTATATAGAGGTCTGGTGGGATGAAGCTATTTCCTTTCCATTCTTAGATGAAATCCGAAGAGGCTCTGACAAACTAAATCCTAACCCAAATCTAGGAGTGGTGACATGATATCCTTGCTTTCTCAACTGCATTTGAGACTTTGTAAGCTCCTGTATCTTTTCACCAGTCACTTTGTCCCTGAGTTCTCCTAACTTCGTTGGATTTGAGAAGTCGTAACCTGATTTTTCAAACAATGTGAAGACCTTTTGATCAAAGTTCCTTTTTATCTTACCAACTTCGGTATTCCCTTTGGAGGGCTCCAAAGCGATAGACGAGACTTGTGCAACTGGGACAGTCATTTTCTCCTTCAAATATTGGAATGTTATGTGACTAAATTTCTTCTTCAGTGGGTGTAATTGTTGAGTACATTCCTCTAGCAGTGGTTGTCCCTTTTTCGACGCTCACGTGGAATGTAGCAAAAGGTTGGTTACTCATTATCAATATTGGTCTGCATGACTACTTTAGATGGTGAAAGCTTAATGGAAACCTCTTCCATTCTCTTCTTAGACATCTTGATACCAACCCATTGAACTTTACAATCTTCGAGATCAATTGAGTCGGCTTTTACATGTGCCTCCATATTTGATCTTCCAGAATCTAAATAGAATTTTGCATATGCAAAATAGGACTCCGTCTTAGTGAAAAGATTGATGTCTACATCAATTTTTACTACCTCACAATCTTTCATATACTTCATGTATTGATGCAAAGTAGATGGCACCACTCTATTTTCATGAACCCAAGGATGTCCGAGCAACAAATGGTATGATATTTTGGCATCTATAACATGAATCAAAGTGTTTGATTTCACGTCGCCAATGGGCAATCCTACGCGAATCTTCCCTATGGATCATTGTACTTCTTGATTGAAACCTTGGATCGTTAGGTTACTTTTGGACATTTCATCAATAGAGATCCCAAGTTTTTTCAAAATAACTTTTGGTATGATATTGACTGCCGAACCACCATCGATTAGTATGCGATTGAGATGTAGTTCCTAAATAGATCCTACAACAAACAAAGGTTTGTTATGTATCTTAGACCCTAACAACAAGTCATCATCTGTGAAGGCAATTGTAGCACAACATGGGGAAACTTTTTCATCAGTTTGATGTTCTTGTGTTATTGCTGGATTATGCCTGCCTTTGCTTTTCTTTGTTTCGTCTGGGCTGGAAATAACATGTGTTGCACCAATTTGACTACCGCAAAAGAATTTTCAGGAAAGAATTCATTTAATGTAATGGTCCTTCAAACCTTCTGCGATAAAAAACCATTGATCTATTGGCTAGTACAAGGCTTGACGCTTTTTGATGGCTGTAGTTGATTCACGTTACTCCTTATTGCTCTTGTCTTAGGAAGTTGTATCCTAAGAATTGCTTGATGACTCCGCTTCTTATGAGTAACCAAAGTCCAACCATCAACTTCATTTTCTTCGTGGTCGTCTATCTCTAGTGAACCTTCAAGAGTTTTCATTGGAAAATCAACTTCAGTAGGAGTTAAACTTCTGAATTGCAAGAAAGTGGACCTTTAGCACTTTTTTTGATTTGGTGCTACACTAGCATGATTTGCCTCCGTTGTTTCATCCTGGTCAATGATGATTTTTCCTTCACTTACTAACATAATGATTTTCTCCTTCAAGATAAAGCATTTACTTGTCGGGTGGCCAAGGACGCGATGGAACTTGTAGTATCTAGGATCACCAACCTTATTGATTTCTTCGGGCCTCTTTGATTCAGGAAGATCAATTACTTTCTAAGCTATCAATTCATCTAGAATCATAGGTACATCTGAATATGTAAATGGGTAGACCTTTGCCTCTAACTCCTTCAAGGTTGGACGTCGCCTCTCCTCCCTATGATATAGACTTGGGGCTTCCTCCTTTTTTAGTTTACTCTTGATGGTGACATTTACAGAAGTTGTTTTCATAGCTATAGATTTCTTAGTTTGGGTCTTTGAGGTCATACCTTTTCTGAACTCATTCTTTTCTTTTGTGAGATCAGCAAAAGAAGATGCCTTCCCATGACTTGCGATGCTCAACTCCATGTCATACGTTTGTGTAGCAAGTTCCTCAAAAGTTTGTGGTTTGATTCATTGTAGTATGTATAGAAGTCCCCAATGCATACCTTAAATGCACATTTCCATAACAAATATTTCAGAAAGACGATCTTTGCAGTCCAAACTCAGTGATCTCCAACGATTGATGTAATCCACCACATGCTCGTCCTTTCTTTGCTTAGTGTCAGTCAACCATATCATGCTTACAATTTGACGAGTACTGTAAAAATGATTGAGGAATTCCTTCTCGAGTTGCTCCCAACTATCGATGGACTTATGTTCCAGGTCGATATACCAGTCGAATGCATTCCCTTCAGTGAACAAACAAATTGTTTTACCAAAAGGTCACCATGTGTTCCAGCATTGCTACAAGTTTCAACAAAGTGAGCAATATGTTGCATTGGGTTCCCCTTGCCATTAAATTGTTGTAGCTTTGGTGGTTGATAGTTTGTTGGCATTGATAGACAATCAATCTGTCTGGTGTATGGCTTGGAGTAATACAAAGAACTTTGTGGTGTTCCACCATATTGAGCCCTGATAGTGTTCGTTATCATGTTTTGCAACTGTTGGACATATAACGCTGCAGCTTGATGAGTCCACAAATTGAACTCATCTGGGGCTATATTTTAATAGAAATTGTGTCCTCAAATGCTTATTTTACCTCAATATCTGATGAAAACCCTTAAGTTTAAGGTATTTGAAGTTTGAAGGAAAGCATGGACACTACGTCGCAAAAAGGAACGAAAAGGCTGAAAAGAACGAAGAAACGAAGGCATGAGGATCATTGAGTCCACTTGGCGAGTCGCCAAAGGGTTTTACTTCGCCTTTTGTTCCAGTATGCTGAGCCCTAAAGGAAAAGATCAAGTCAGCGAACAAAGGGAGCAGTCGACGTATCGCCGAATAGTTCCGCAAAGCAGTACTATGCCACCCAATGACACAGAGCACGACGATGCTGAAGGTTGGTGCAAGGCGGCGACGAACTACACCAAAGGGCAAATCACCGAGTTGATCGGCGATTCAAACTAATGACGTCGAATGATCCGCTGCAGCACAAATCTGTAATAACTATAAATACTAGTTAGAATTTTATTTTAAAGAGTCGAACAATTATTGTAATTTTCATATCTAATAGTATTTTTTGATATTTTTGCTCTAAGTTTGAGAGGGTTTTGGAGACTTGAAAAAGAAGAGGGTTTCATCTTCTAGATTTGGAGTTGGGTCTCTTGGATTCTTCATTCTTGACCTGTAATAAGACTTAAATCTTCATACCCATTTGAATGCAAGCTCATTTAGGAATAATTTTTTATCTCTTGATGTGAGGCTAAAAACCCCATTCTTGAGGTGTGATTTAGCAAATATGTGTTGATATTATTGTTGGGTCTTATTTGCTGATATGTTTGATGCATTTTAATGGTGATTTCACCTAGTGTTTGTGGTTTAATTTAATGGGTTTGTAGTTGCAAATACAAAACCACCCATGTGTTTTCGGCTTACTCGAGAGAGAGGTCGCGGAACCAAGACAACTAGCCTGATGACCTAAGGAGTGGGTCGACATTAGGTTCAACCCGATAGGGTGAGCCCTAGTACCATATCCTAACACTCAGCTCGAGAGAGTAAGTGGGGTAAGGCGTAGGCTGACCTTCATGCAGCAAATGGGTGTCCGAGAGGAACCCATTTGAAACAGAGTAAATTGCTTGATAGGGAACTTATTTCCATCTAAAGCTTAGACTAGTCACTATTAGCTTGCAAATTTCCTATCGAAAACATGTATTCAATGATTTATATCAATTTATATTGCGGTCACACCCCAAGAACTTCTCCCCCTTGTTGATTTCCTTGTTGATTTTGCTAATTTTATCTTACTTGTGACAAAACCCCCATTTGTTAATTGACACTTTTGTGTCACCCCCTTAATTTACTATGTTTTTACTCGTTAATGTCTTTAGCTATGACTAATTAGAACTTAATTTTAATTTTCTATTAATTCTCAAAACCAATCCCTTGGGACACGACCCCAACCCTTGATTGAGTTACTATATTATCGACGATCGTAGACACTCGTACCATAGGTTAGTATCGTTGGTCGTGATAAGCATCACAGCTGAAGCATATTGTTTCTCATTTTGAAATTTTGACTTCGTTAAAGATTCCTCAATGTCCTTGTTTTGTTGATCAAAACCAGGTGGACAAGTGGGGACATGACTTAACTCTCCAGGTGTGAAGGCCTCCAACTTGTTCATAAGTTGAGCAATATGAAGATTTTTGTCATCAACGAATTTCTTCAAGGTTTTAAGGGTTTGCTCCATCATTGCAAACTTCTCGTTCATGTCAGTTGAGTCAGCCATCAAAGCATTGACATTCATTGAAGTTGGAGAATCCATTGAATCTTCAGATTCACCAAAGTTTGAGCCAATTTGAGAAGATTCTCCAAAGAACACGGATGCAAGATTGCCCCTTGGTGTTGAAGTTACGACCATCGTATGAGAGTTGTTGTTTCTTATCGTCTCCAAAGAAGTGAAGTATTCAGATCCATCTAGCCCACTTTTCTTGAACTTATGCCGAGTAATTGAGCCAACATGACTGCGATAAGCAGATACGACACCAGTAGAGTCATTGTATGAAAAATCACCACTCTTTCTAAAGGCCATCGCAGTAGTTGACTTTGTAGTTTCTGGTTTGCAAGAGAAGTGATGAAGAGCATAATCGGTCCCAACTGGGTGTGCCAAATTTGTTCGCAACAAATTTTCTTATGCGCTGAAAATTAACTGCAAGAAAAATAGATAAAAGAAAATGTTACTTTTATTGATGAATCGTTGTGAGTACAATTCTGTTGTTCTCTTGATTCTTCTCTCCTAAGTTTCTCCAAGATTCGAGGGCCTTCAATAACGTACTTCTCGAATTGTTGGATGATGTAGACTTCCTTGAGATGTTCTTGATCTCCGGGAACGTCGGAAAGCGCTTCGTCGTTTCAAGTCGATCTCTGGGAAGAACTTCGTTGATCACTTCTTCGAAGAGCTATGTAGTTAATGTTGTAGCTTTCTCCAATTGCATAATGCTTGTTGAAGAGTTGCATTGATGTCATTAGAATGTCATGTCCATCCCCTATTTATAGTTATGGGGGGTGGACAAGGTTGCATATGATTGGCCAAAGGATGTCATTTTGACACTTGACATGTTGTGATTGGTTCCTGCACTTGATTGGGACTACCACCTCATTTGGACACATGCAAAAGTGGAGCTAGAATTAATATTTTGGGGGTTCTAAATTTTCTTTAGAACCGTCAATCAATTTTGTTAGGGGTTCACAAATTAATATACATATATATATTTAATGAATTCTCTAGTACAAATACAGGGTCTAAAGAAAAGCTAATGGGTTCGTCCGAACCCAAGAACCCCGCCTAGCTCTACCCCTGGACGCATGGCATCGCCTTATTGGTCTTGGATGCCTAGTCACTGTGACATGTGGCATGAGTTTGGGCTTCAAGGTGAAATGGACCTTGAATTTGGATTTAATAAGATGAACTTATTTATTTGTAAAGCCCAAATTAATCATTTAGCCCAAACAAACATGAATTTAATTCAAAGTTCATATGAATTTAACCCAATACAATTTATGTGTCTACAATAACATCTACCAAGGGTAATTCTCGATTTTTGAAATTATTCTCTATTTCATATTTTAACTTATAATCATTATCTCATCTGTCAAGCAGGGTGGAACCATGTAGAGCCGATGATATGATTCATTTAACCTCTAAACATTGTTGGTATAGGTAAAATTAGTTTTGTGTATGTACAACCCTTTGGACTTTTTCTTGTGTTTAGTTTTTCATACTTTGAATTCCTTCATAAATTTTTAACTCCGCCACTATTCCAAGTATCTCAAGTTTACAGTCATAGCTAGTGGCATACACATAATTTTTGAAGATGGATGATGATTTTATTTTAAAGATTATTTTTACTATTATCATTATTTGTTTTGTTAGTTGTTAATTTTCTCAAATAGTAATTATAATACTTTTTTCTATATTATATGTTATTAATACCTTTCTCAAATAATAATTATAATATGTTTTTCTACCTTATTGATTATTTATTGAAATTTATTTGAAAATCATGAAAACTTTTACTTTTACTTATTTTCTTAGTAATAAAATTATAAAATTGAATATACTTGAGATGTACGCCCGTAAATTTATGAGATTTGCGCCTCATATCTCGAGATTTACACCATCTTACATAAAACATCTCACCTCACACCCCTACTTTTAAAATAGAGATACATGAAATCTTAATTTGAGAGTGTAAGCAAAAAGATGGTGTAATTTTAGATGCTTGTGATGTGTTAGGGCATCTCCAACCCTACACTCTATTTTACTCTCCAAATATAGAGTTCTCTATTTTTTCAGACAACCAACGCCAACCCTATTCTCTATTTTACTCTCTAAAAAAGAATTTTTTTTCTCTCTCCTCAATATTATATTATTATTTCTATTTCATTTTTATTTTCTTATTTCATAATATAAATCCTTTATTTTTTCCCAATAATTACTTTATATAATTTTCATGTGATATAAAATTTTATTTTTTCAAAATTTTTATTTAATATAAAATTTTATTTTATTCTAAATTTTAAATAACATAAATTGCAAGAAAGTATTATATAATATACAAATTGATGGACAAATTCAAATAAACGTGAAATACAATTACATAAATACTCAATTTTTGAAATTATTACGTTGCTCTCATTACCCATAAATGCTCTATTAATGCATTAAGGAGTTCAAAATGAGCATTTTTGTCCTTAATTTTTTTATGTCTAGCTAAAAATTGTTCAAATCGGAAATTTTCATCTACCACCATTTATGTCGTTGGAGTTGGAACCTCTATGGCATCTTGAATTGGTGCATTAGGATCACGTTCATCATCAATTATCATGTTGTGTTGTATAATACATGTAGTCATTATATCATGTAGCACTTCCTTTCTCCAAAAATGTGATGGTCTTGCAATAATTGCAAAATGTGATTGCAAATCTCCGAATGCATGTTCAACATCTTTTCGGCATGATTCTTGTTTTATCGCGAATTAATTATTATGTTATGTATTTGTATTTTATCTTGTATTTAAATTATTATGTTATGTATTGTATTGTTATCTTGTATTTAAATCGTCATATTATGTATTGTATTTTCAAACTAAAATTTTCATCTTATCATTTTAATTTTGTGTATTTTTTATAGTGAAAATTAATAATAAAATCAAATTATATTATTGACGAAAATTAGAAAAAATTAAAATACTATTAATTTGGGATGAAAGTAGTATATATTAAATAATATTTTTTTAAAAATATTATATTACATTTAAAAATAATTGTGAATATTAGATATTTAATTAATGACATTATATGTAAAATAATATGTTAATTAGAAGTAATAGAAATAATAATAAAATAATTAGCTTTCTAAATATGAAGAATAGAGAGTGATATAGAGGTGGATTGGAGTGTTCATTCTCTATTTTACTCTCCAAATATAAAAAATGGATCGTAAGATAGAGGTGAATTGGAGATGGTCTTTGATCAATAATGCATGATGGCATGAGGCAAAGCCCCACAGCTGAAATTATTAGTTTTTCTTTAACATAAAAAACTTGTTTGCTTATGCACATATTTCTAGATTTCAAGACCAAGTGAAAATAAAAAATATAAAATCTACCAGTCTCAATTCCCCTGCTTCTTCTACATTTCCCCTCACCTTCAATGAAAGTCTATGCAGACACATATTTTTCTGCATAGTAGGACCACCAACTTTTTTCTACTGCACAGCTTTGATTATTCAAACTACCCTTTCTACTATAAATATGTGACTGCTAACAGGTCAAGACCCGTGCAACATTATTTTCCCTTCAACCAAATCCATACAGAAATAATTCTTTTTCATTTCAAGGTGAGAAATTAATAAAATTTATAATTATTTATGGCTTATCTTCCATTTGGGTTTGCAAAACTTTTGTTTCTTGACATATGTGCCTAAGCAAAATCTATGTTAGTGTTGTTTCTTTATGCTCAAAATCTGTTTTTGTTTTCTCATGCTATTAATGGAAAGATAAGGATTATGTTTTCCCTTAAAGGGGGTTAGGGGTGGGGGTGGGGGAGCAAGACAAGTTGATTTTCCCTTCTCTAGTTACAAGTTTGCTTGATTTAGATTAATTATGTTCCTATTTTCTTTTTTCATATTTGGTTTATTGTGTTGAGGTGATCGCACCTTGTTGTTGTTATTATGGTTCCTTGCATATATGTTTTGCACTGCTTTGCTATTAGCTGTCATGTTTTTCCTTTAATTACTGTTTTGATTTGCTTGAGCGGAGAGTTCTTCGAAAGCTGACTATAGTGGTAAGAGCTGCGTACAGTCTTCCCTCCCAAACCCCACTTTGTGAGATTTCATTGAGTTTGTTGTTATTGTTGTATGTTCATTTTTTTCTTTTGCTTTTAATGCAATTGCTGGAAAAAGTTATTACGTTTTCCTCTTTTCTTTGAGGGGTTTGGGGGAAAAGATTGGGTTGTATTTCACTCACCTTTGGAAATTCTTAGTGGCTTTGAATGAATTGGAATATCCTAATTTGTAACAAAACCAATGGTTTCTGTTTACAGGCATCTGAGCTCTAATTGTCAAGTAAATGGGACTCTCTCTTTCTATACTGTTGTCAGCATGGAATGAGATTCTAAGGCATAGTTATCTTATTTTTCCGGACACCATGGGAAGAGCTATCATGAGATCGGTTAGCATTGAAAGGAAAAATAGAGAATTATCTTTGATGACACTCAGTTTCAAAGAAAAAAAATGATAAGAATGTTATAAAGTCTGATTGTTCAGAAGAAAGTCTAAAACATGAGAAACAAAAGCTTAAAACTTCTGTTCCGATAACTAGTTTGGTTGTTGATCAAGCACCAAGAATCTCGATTCCAGAGCCTTTTGTATTCTTTTCTCCAAGACCTGTTACTGAACTTGATGCTGCTGCGACTAAGCTCCAGACAGTGTACAAGAGTTATCGGACAAGAAGGAACCTTGCAGATTGTGCTGTAGTTGTTGAAGAGCTCTGGTTTGTTTGCTTGTTTCTTTTGCCACCTTTCTCTTATGTAAAATCATTGATGTTTGTAGTCTTGGTTTCTAATTTTTGTTTTCCTTCTTATGGTTCTAGGTGGAAAGCCTTGGATTCTGCAGCTTTAACGCAGAGCTCTATATCATTTTTTGATGTCAATAAACATGAAGCTGCTGTGTCAAGGTGGTCACGTGCTAGAACAAGGGCTTCTAAGGTATGTTAACAAGAGCCAACTATACGTCCATCTTGTCCGAATATAGTTATTGACTCAAGAATTGAGCAAAATCATGTTTGTGGTCAACAGGTAGGCAAAGGTTTGTTGAAGGATGAAAAGGCTCAAAAACTAGCTCTGCAACATTGGCTGGAAGCGGTAAGACCTCGTTGCTATCTGATCTTTCATGTATATGAAGTCTTAAACATATACTAGGGCACTTACTTTGCTCTTTGCTTGACTGCAGATTGATCCACGTCATCGTTATGGACACAACTTACACTTCTACTATGATGTATGGTTCAACAGCAAAAGTACCCAACCTTTCTTCTATTGGTAAGATCACCGGTCAGAAGCACAAGTAGTTTCGGTTTTTCATTCATGTGTCAAGTTTAAACTTACATGATAAGCTTGCTTTTTTATTGAAGGTTGGATGTGGGTGATGGGAAAGAACTAAATCTCGAGAATTGCAAGAGAGCTGATTTGCAACGTCAATGCATCAAGTATTTAGGACCTGTAAGTCCAATATAATCCATCTGTTATCTACTTCCTCCTTTGTAATAAATGTTAGATGGAAAATAATTTTTCCAAAATGTTTCATGCATTATTATTACAGAACGAAAGGGAAGCCTACGAAGTAGTTGTGGAGGATGGCAAGTTGGTATATAAGCAAAGCGGAATGCTCCTGAATACAACAGAAGGATCGAAGTGGATTTTCGTTCTTAGTACTTCAAGAGTTCTTTATGTTGGAAAGAAAAAAAAGGGTGTTTTCCAACACTCTAGTTTCCTATCTGGTGGTGCTACTACAGCAGCTGGTAGATTGGTTGTTCAGGATGGTATTCTTGAGGTATACTTCACAAATCATGCCAATACGTACGTACATCATTTCTTTTGTTTCATTTCATTGACTTTAGTCACATTTTACTCTGCAGGCAATTTGGCCATACAGCGGTCACTATCTTCCTACAGAAGATAATTTCAAGGAATTCATCAATTTCCTTGAGGAACACCATGTAGATTTGGCTAACGTTAAGGTAATTATACTAGTCATGTCCAATGTAGTGTCAATTCCGCGCAAGTAGTACTGATGCTAACGGGCAAATCATTAACTTCTTCTTACCTGCAGAAATGTGCAATAGACGATGATAGACTTTTATCGGTGTCTAACAAAGACATGGAGAAAACCTTATCACAAAATTGTGATGCAGATAAAGCTAAAGACAATGGTCCGGTCAGTGATGTGTTGAAAATAACTGCTCATGAAGAAAACTTTACGCATACAAGTAAAGACAAGATAGAAGAACCAGTTTTTGACTTGACCAAACGTTTGTCTTGCAAGTGGACAAGTGGCGTTGGTCCCCGTATTGGCTGTGTTAGAGACTATCCAATGGATCTTCAATCTCAGGCTCTTGAAGCAGTCAATCTGTCTCCAAGAGTTAACTTGTCTCAGCCCAAGAACTGTAATCCAATTCCTTCACCACGTCCGAGCCCAAAAATCCATGTATCGCCTAGGCTTGCATACATGGGACTTCCAAGCCCAAGAGTTTCTATTACTACCTTGTGAATTCACAGTGAATGATTTATTCACTTATTCTATTGACCATGCCAAGTTCTTCAGTTAGGGTAGTTAATAGGCATTCTTTGAAAGTTTTTGGATCTGTATTCAAAGTTTAGTCACCCTTCGAAATGTAATTGAGAAATAACCACTTTTTGATGGAAATAAAATCTGGACAAAAGTACCTCAGCTAAGTTATGGAAAAATTACAGCATAGTATGCTGGAGTTCGAAGCTTGTACACACTCTTGGAGTTCGTAGACTCCCTTTACGTGAAATTCCAAGATTCAAATCTCACATGTGAAACTTCCAATATAATATGGTGGAGTTTCAAACTTTTACAAGTGAAACACACAAGTACAATTAGCTGAGTTTAATCTTTAATTAGTCAAACTAAGATAATTATAAAAGTTCTTTTGTTTGAGTCCACACGGTTTTAAATTGTGAGCTAACATAAAACAACTGGCTGGGAATAAAACTGATTTCCATTTTCTACCTAAGAATTGTATAATTTAAGATTTTTATAAACCTCTTTTGTAGGTATTTTAAAATGACATAAAACATAAATATTGCCTTTTAACTTGGTCTCGGTTAACATCTATGCCCTTCAACTTTGGATGTACATTAATAGATACTTGAATTTGTACAAAATTGAACAAGTAGATACACACGTCTTATATGGTATAATACACATAGGACGCCACATATGACACATATATTTACTTGTTTCAATTTTATACAAGTTTAAATATATACTTATATACAACCAAAGTTTGAGGGCATCAAGTTAAAAAGACATATTTATCTATTATGCCTTTTAAAATCACCAGCAAGTATAATGGACTAACAGATGCTCCCTCTGAAGTCTTTGGTATATAAACAGCAAGTATAATGGGCTAACAGATGCTCCCTCTGAAGTCTTTGGTATATAAAAAATTGCTACTTTGCCCATTTCACTTTTTCAATGCACAAAATAAGATTTCTTTACGAGAATCATACCAGAATTGGTGGGCTGCGCCAGACCAAGGTTGTAGTATAATTGTGTTTGGTATGGAGGAAAATATATTTCATAAAAAATGTTTTCCTAAAAAATATGTTTTTTGAAAGACAAGTTGATTTCTAACTTAAATATCATGTTTGGTTGGTAAGTGAAAAATATTTTCTAGTATTTGGTTGGTGAATGAAAAACATTCTCCACAAAATATCTTTTATTTTTTACTAGAGAGTAGAAAATATATAGTTTCTGATCCGGAAGCCAACCCCGATAACTAATCCGAGATCCGACCTAGATACCGAAATCGGGGCCTGACCCCGACTCTCGACTCAGGACCCAATATTCGAACTGGAGCTCGACCCCTATCCTGACGCCTAAATTGGGACACGACACTGACGCCCAATCTAGGATCTAACCCAAAATTCGACCTAGGACCTGATCCTGATTCCCAACTTGTGACTCGACCCTGACCCTAACATCCAAAGCTAGACACGACTCCGATGATCGATCTGGGATTCAATTCCAACATCCGAATCAAAAGCTGACCCCGACAATTGACCGGAACATGACATTCATACTAGACCGACTCCGACCCCAATGACTGACTTGAGACCTGATCTCGACACTCAACCTAGGACCCAACACATGAACCAGGGCTCGACTTCCAAACTAGGACCCAATCCTAATACCCGAAGCGGGACCCGACTTCTAAATTGGGACAACTCAAATTGAGACTCGACTTTCAAACCAAGATCCGACCCCGACATCTGACCCGAGATTCAACGCCCGAATCAAAACCCGATTTCCAAACCAAGATTCAACCCCGACATCCGACTCAAAACCTAACTTTTGAATGGGGACCCGACCTCGACTGATCCTGACTCCCGACATTAGATCCGACTTTCAAATTGAGACTTAATATTGAATCCCCATTCGTGACCTGAATTTCAAATTGGGACCCAACCCCGATACCTGACCTAGGAGTCGACCTCGACTCTCGATCTGAAATTTGATACCGACACCTGACTCAACACCCTACCCCAAAACCTGACTCATGACTTGACCCCTACGCCTGATATGAGATCTGACTTCGAATCCTGACTCGAGACCCAACATCCAAATCGGGATCCGACCCTAATACGAGACCGGAGAGTTGGGTCTCGAATTAAGGTCTGAAGTCGGGTTCCGAATCAAGAATCAAGAGTTGAATCCCTAATTAGTATTCTTCAATACTTGAGACTTGAGTTAAGATGAAAAATTGAGTCCCTGATTAGTATCAAGGGTGCGTACCCAAGACTTGAGTTAGGGTGGAAAATTGAGGTATGAGGATGAAAAAGAGTTTTGAGAATTGTTTTTGGATAAGTCATTTTCCTTAAATTTGAGGAAAATAAATTCATTTGAAAAATATTTTTCAATAGATTTTAACCAACCAAAGAAAAAATTGTTTTTTTTCTTTGTACCAAACAGACTTGACACTTGCTACATAGAATCTTGTTTGCTTATGCACATATTTCTAGATTTCAACATCAAGTAGAGAAAAAAAAAAAAACTATCCACGAGTCTCAATTCCCTGTTTCTTGTCTCCTTATCTTCAATGAAAGCCGACGCAAGACTTATATTTTTCTGCTGAGTAGGATCACCTACTTTTTTACTACACAAATCCTTAGAGATCAAATACAAGGGAAACAGCTTCTTTTCTTTTCAAGGTGAGAAATTATGGACTTGGAATCATTTAATGGCTTTTCTTCCACTTGGGTTTGCTAAACTTTTGTTTCTTGCAATATGTTGAGTTGTTTCTTTACTCTTGTTGGTGGTGTTGATTTCTTGAGCTATTTATTGTGTATGTTTTGCTAACCTTGCATATCTCATCTATTTGAAAACCAGAGGTGTTAATTTGCTCTCTCTGTCTGTCGATTCATTGATAATATTTTTATCTTTGAGTCTTCTGTGATATTATTAATGCCCCTTTTCTGTTTTGGAGGAGAAATGATTTTTTTTTTCACTAGTCCTTCTCTAGTTTCAAAATTTGCATGATCATTTGTAGTTGTCTTATCCTTGTATTTCAATTATCACATGATTTTAATGCGGTTTTGCTACTTTTGTACTGTTCCTTATTTCGATTCTTTGTATCGGGAGTTGTTTCTTCTTTTTTCAGAAACAACCTCTCTGCATGAGTAGTGGTAAAGTCTGCATACATTCTACCTTCCCCAGACCCCATTCCTGAGATTTCACTTGATACGTTGTTGTTGTTGTATTAATGGTAAAGATAAAAGATTATGTATTCCCTTGGTGAAGCAAGACAAGTTGATTTTCCCACTGTCCCTTCTCTAGTTACATATTTGCTTTAATTAGACCAATTATGTTCCTATTTTTCTTTTGCTTTTAATGCAATTGCTGGAAAAAGTTACTAATGTTTTCCTCTAATCTTTGTGGGGTTGGGGGGAAAAGATTATTAGTGGCTTTGAATGAATTGAAACATCCTAATTTGTAACAAAATCAATGGTTTGTGAGCTTTAATTGTTGCTTGTCCAGTGAGCAGTGACTGGGAATTCTCTCTTTCTAGAAAATTGCCTTTGAGGACACTCAGTTTCAAAGATAAAGGTGCTAAGATTGTTAGAAAGTCTAAAACATAAGAAACAAAAGCTTTTTCCGATAACTAGCTTGGTTGTTGACAAGGAAAACAATGGATCAAGTACCAAGAATGTCAATTACTGAACTTGACGCTGCTGCGACTAAGATCCAGACAGTGTACAGGAGTTATAGGACAAGAAGGAACCTTGCAGATTGTGCTCTACTTGTTGAACAGCACTGGTTTGTTTGCTGCCTTTTTCTTATGTAAAATCAGTTATGTTTCTAGTCTTGGTTTCCATTTTATTTTTTTACCATCTAGGAGGAATGCCTTTGGATTCTGCAGTTTTAAAGCAGAGCTCTATTTCAAATTTTGATGTCAATAAACATGAAGCTTCCGATTCAAGGTGGTCACGTGCAAGAACACGGGCTGCTAAGGTATGTTAACAAGAGCCAACTATACGTCCATGTTGTCTCAAAATTGTTATTGAAAATTGAGCAAAATTACGTTTGTGATCTACAGGTAGGCAAAGGTTTGAAGGATGAAGAGGCACAAAAGTTAGCTCTGCAGCAATGGCTCGAAGCAGTAATAAGACCTTGTTGCTATTTGATCTTCTATGTATATCGATAATATGAAGTCTTAAACATATATTACAAAACTTAATTTGCTCTTTTTGTAACTGCAGATTGATCCACGTCATCGTTATGGACACAACTTACACTTCTACTATGATGTATGGTTCAACAGCAAAAGTAGCCAACCTTTCTTCTATTGGTAAGATCACCGGTCAGAAGCACAAGTAGTTTTGATTTAAACTTACATGATAAACCTGCTTCTTTATTGAAGGTTGGATGTGGGTGATGGGAAAGAGCTAAATCTTGAGAGTTACAAGAGAGCTGATTTGCAACGTCGATGCTTCAAGTATTTATTTGGACCTGTAAGTTCAATATAATCCATCTGTTATCTGCTTACTCCTTTGTAATTATTGCGTGTATTTTAGATGGAAGATAAAATTTCCAAAAACTTCTCATCCATTATTATTGCAGAAAGAAAGGGAAGCCAATGAAGTAGTTGTGGATGATGGTAACTTGGTATATAAGCAAAGCGGTATGCTTCTGAAAACAATGGAAGGATCAAAATGGATTGTACTTTTATTTCTACAAGGATCCAAGTATAACACCAAGGCGACGCTTGAGAGTCTCGATAGCAAGCTACTATAGTTAAGTCCCCTTCAAAAAATTAAGAATATCAGATATTAAATTGATAAGAACAGATACTTCACTTAGTCTTAGCCAAAAGCCAAGAAAGGTATGCTTTTCTTCAATATGACTTGCTCAAACTATACCCGATGCTCTCTGCCTGTCTTCATTTAAATGCTTGATGTGGGAATAAACTAGCTAGCCAAGATCAAATAAAGTTACTAGCTTCTATATTAGATGACTTGGCGTTAGTTAAGGTGATTATAAATGGTAATGAAGTGTTCCACATTATTTGGTCCCTATACAAAATATAGGTATTTCATGTTACTTATTTAATTTAGAACATTAAGAGAGTTTTATTATATTTTTCTCTTTCTACCTCTAGCATCAAATAGAGAAAATTTAAAAAATGATTATCGTTTGGGCACTAGAGATTTATAGCTATAGTTTGAGTGTTTACAATTCATAGCCACTGTTTGAGATGCTAAGCAAAATCAAATAAATTGCCTCTCTAGTCTCTCCTCAATCTTGCTCGCGTCACTTCATGTCTCTCTCTTTCTTTACCTCTCTGTGTATTTTGTACTTTCACCCTTCTTTCTTTGTATTTTGATATTTTTTGAGGTATTAATCAATTGTATTTGTTGTATTTATATGTGCATTTTGGTTGTATCCTCTCTCTCTCCCCCCCCCCCCCCCCCCTCCCTCACTTCCCCTCTCTTTATTTTGTATTTCCACCTCTTTCTTTATTTGTATATTTTATAAGTTGTCAGGCGATTGTGTTTGTTGTATTCATACATGCATTTAGGTTGTATTCTGTATTTTCACCTCTCTCTATATAAGTATATTTTTCTTGAGGTGTCAAGCGATTGTATTTGTTATATTCATATGTGCATTTAGGTTGTATTCTGTATTTTCACCTCTTTCTCTGTATTTTTATATTATTTAAGGTGTTAAGACGATTGTATTGTTGTTTTAATACGTGTAATTAGGTTGTATTCTCTCTCTCTCTCTCTCTCTCCCTCCCTCCCTCCCTCCCTCCTTTTCTATTCTTTATTTCCACCTCTTTCTATATATATTTAAACTTTTTATGTGTCATGCGACTTTATTTGTTGTATTTATCCGTGCATTTACATTTTGTTCTGTATTTCCACTCTCTTAGGCGATTGCATTTGTTGTATTCATGATATGTCCTTTTCTATTCTTTATTTCCACCTCTTTCTATATATATTTAAACTTTTTATGTGTCATGCGACTTTATTTGTTGTATTTATCCATGCATTTACATTTTGTTCTGTATTTCCACTCTCTTAGGCGATTGCATTTGTTGTATTCATGATGTGTGTATTTAGGTTGTAGTCCCCCCCCCCTCTATTATATATGTATTTGTACCTCTCTCTATATATTTCTATATTTTTAGGTGTCATGTAACTGTATTTGTTGTAATTATTCGTGCATTTACGTTGTATTATGTATTTCCACTCACTTCCTCTATACTACTACTCCCTCCGTCCCATTTTATGTGGCAACATTTGACCGGGCACAGAGTTTAAGAAATAAATGAAGACTTTGAAATGTTTACCAAATTGCCCTTTAAAAAGTAGACTCACTTTTCTCTCCTCATAAATGTATTGGAGTATTATTTTAAGATTAAGTGGGACCAATAAGGGTAAAAAAGGAATTGTACATTTAAATACTTTCCATATAAGGAAATGTGACATTCTTTTTGGGACTGACCAAAAAGGAAATGTTGCCACATAAAATGGGACGGAGGGAGTATATTTTTTGAGTCAAACGATTGTATTTGTTTTATTCTTTGTGCATGCATGTGGGTTGTATTCTCTCTCCGTGTGTGTATTCTATATTTCCACCTCTACGTTTTTATATTTTTTGAAGTGGTAGGTAGGGTATATTTGTTATATTCATATGTGTTAGGTTGTATTGGCGAATACTGGTGGTATCAACAAGTACATTTTGTATTGACAAATACAATCCACATGTATATAAAGATACAAACAATAAAAGATACAAGAGATTGTATTCATTCACTCTAATTTCACTTATGAATTCATCGCTCTTGTATTCATTTATTCTAATTTCACTTGTATTTGTTCACACATTTGGGTTGTATCAACAAATACAATCCGGGTGTATACAAAGACATAAAATAAAACACAAAATATGTAGGAGATTATATTCATTCACTCGTGTATCCATTCACTTGTATATCATTTATATTTATTTGTGAAAATTCAAAAATACAAGTGATTGTAGTAGTTGTAGTTATACATGTTTTTAGGTTGAATGCTATATTTTCAATTCTATCTTTGTATTTCTATATATTTTGAGGTTTAGGCAATTAAAGTTATTGTATTAATACGTGCATTTAGATTGTATTCTATATTTCTATATCATGAGGTGCATGTCATAAAATCTTTAAAAAATTAGACAGAAAACACATTTATCTAGTTATTTATTTATTGTAGGTCTACAATAATGTCTTAGTTGAGTGATTTTATTGATACAAAACAAAGTTCAATGACTTTTCTAAATAAATTTCCAAAGTTGAGTGACCATTTGAGATATTAACCCAATAAAAAAATACACGTCAAATGCACAAAATACAATCAATGCGTCAAATCAGTGATACGCTCATGCTAGAAATTTGTCAAGGATATGTTTACTTTGAGATAAATGTTTCTAGCAATGTTGTGATACACTCATCCTATTTGTGACTCCATATCCTCTTTAAGGTTAACTTTGTGTTGACATTTTCCAAAGAAGCTAGTTTACTTCATTGTGAGTTGCGACTCAAATTGAATTATTTCTTGTAGTATTTGATTGGGGAAGTCAGAAAAATGATCATCGATTCTACTGTACCAAGACCTTGGAGCTTGCTTTAATCCATAGGGGGCCTTCTTTCAGCAAATAGTCTACGTCTTCCTATCCTTTCGCAACAAACCCTTCAGGCTGCTCAACATAGATTTCTTCCTACAAGAATCTATTCAAAAAGCTTATTTAACATCCAATTGGTAGATTTTCCAACCATTTTGTGCTGCAATTGTCAAAAGAAGTCTGATTGTGTCAAGTCTTGCTATTGGTGTAAATGTTTCAGAAAAATCTACATTAAAAAAACTGAGCATATCCCTTCACCACAAGCCTAGTTTTGTGTTTGTTCACTGAACCATCTGCATTTAGCTTAATTCTGTAAATTCATTTAACATCAATAACCTTTCTGTCTAGAGGCCTTTCTACCAGCTTCTATGTGTCATTTTTTTCGATCATGATTAGCTCCTCCTGCATTGCAACTATTTATTTCTTGTCTCTTTTAGATTTACATATTCAGCAGGTTCAAATACCGCTACATTACATCTTTGATAGATATCTGAAAGTGATCTGGTTCCTCGAACTAGAGGATGATCAACTCGTTCCTCAAAATTGTGAAACTTAGTAGCTTTTATTTCTTGTTTTTCTTCATCCTAATATCATGCTTTTGTTCTACAAATTCCACATCTCTACTTACAAAAAAAAATTCATTCTGTGGTTGGAAAATTCTATAAGCTTTTGACTGCAAACTATAGACAATGAAAATTCTAGGTTCTACCTTCTTGTCCAGTTTATCCCTTTTTAGCTGAAGTATGTGAGAAAAATATAGACAATAAAAAATCTTGAGATTCTTTAGTAAAAGTTTATACCCATACCAAGCTTCAAAAGGTGTTTGACCATTCACTGCTTTTGTAGGCAGTCTATTCAACAAAAACACATCAGTATTGGCAGCTTTTGCCCAAAACTTTTTGGGAAGCTCTTTCTCGTGCAACATATATCTTGACATCTCCATGATAGTCCTATTCTTCTTTTCACTTACCCTATTTTGCTGGGGAGTATATGGAGTAATAAGTTGATGCTCTATTCCAACAACTTCACAAAAAATTTGAACTGATATGAAGTGTACTCAGTCCCATAATCTGATCTGAGCACTTGTAATTTGCAGTCTCTTTGATTTCCCTTCAAGGCATTGAGTTTTCAAAAAACTTCATATTCCTCCTAGTTGAATCTTAAGAAGTATATCCAACACATCCTTGTTAGATCATCAATAAAAATTATGCATACTTGCTTCCTTTCAATGATGGAGTTTTTAGGGGGTTCCAAGATCTATATGAATCAACTGCAATTTTTGAGTCGCTCTCCAAGTTGATTTTGGGAATGACAACCTTGTCTCTTACCAAATTTACATACCTCACAACTTGGAAGTTCCTCTTCACATAGAGGTAAACTTTTTACCAATTCTTTTTTTTTGTATATACAAAAACGCCCTGTGGTAGAAGGGACCCAACTGTTTGTGTCAAGTTTCTGCAACAATAAACTTACTTGAAAAACTTTTTGTTCTTTTGTCATTGGATTCAAGGAAAAGCTTTTACCCTACATTTTAATTCTAAATAGTTCCTTACCACTTGGATCAATTATCAAACACGCCTTATCTTCAAAAAATAATTTGAATTTATTTTCAAGCGGGTGTCTAACACTTAACAAATTCTGGTCAAGTTCAGAAACAAACAAAACTTCACAAATAAGTTTTGTAACTATATAATTCTCAATAGCTACAGTCTCCTTTCCTTTTGCAAAGAGGTATTCTTCAGTTCCAATCCTGACTCTTGATGTTGTTATACTATCAAGCCTTTTGAAAAGCTTTTTATCACTAGTCATGTGATTTGTACAAACACTATCAATAAGTCTACTGTCACTTGAAATACTAGATGAAAAATATGATGCAATAAAGAGTTGTTCTTCCTAATGTTGATTTGCAACTTGAGCTTCTCCTTATTGTTGCGGTCCTTTTTTCTTGCAGATGATCTCAGCATGCTTAAGTTTTTGAAATACTGCTGATTTGCAAACTATACCCGATGCTCTCTGCCTGTCTTCATTTAAATGCTTGATGTGGGGATAAAATATATCCAGATCAAATAAAGTTACTAGCTTCTATATTAGATGGCTTGGCGTTTGTTAAGGTGATTATAAATGGTAATGAAGTGTTCCACATTATTTGGTCCCTATACAAAATATAGGTATTTCATAGTACTTATTTAACTTTAAATATTAAGAGTTTTATTATATTTTTCTCTTTCTACCTCTAGTATCAAATAGAGAAAATTTTAAAAATGATTATCGTTTGGTCATTAGAGATTTATAGCTATAGTTTGAGTGTTTACAATTCATAGCTACTGTTTGAGATGCTAAGCAAAAATAAAATAAATTTGCCTCTCTAGTCTCTCCTCAATCTTGCTCGCGTCACTTCATGTCTCTCTCTTTCTTTACCTCTCTGTGTATTTTGTACTTTCACCCTTCTTTCTTTGTATTTTGATATTTTTTGAGGTATTAATCGATTGTATTTGTTGTATTTATATGTGCATTTTGGTTGTATCCTCTCTCTCTCTCCCCCCCCCCCCCCCCCCCCCCCTCCCTCACTTCCCCTCTCTTTATTTTGTATTTCCACCTCTTTCTTTATTTGTATATTTTATAAGTTGTCAGGTGATTATGTTTGGTGTATTCATACATGCATTTAGGTTGTATTATGTATTTTCACCTCTCTCTATATTTGTATATTTTTTTTAGGTGTCAAGCGATAGTATTTGTTATATTTGTACGTGCATTTAGGTTGTATTATGTATTTTCACCTCTTCTGCTATATTTCTATATTTTTTTAGTCAAGTGATTGCATTTGTTGTATTCTCTGTGCATGCATGTAGGTCGTATCCTCTCTCCGTGCGTATTCTATAGCTCCACCTCTACGTTTTTATATTTTTTGAGGTGGTAGGCAGGGTATATTTGTTATATTCATACGTGCATTTAGGCTGTATTGATGAATACTGGTGGTATCGACATATACATGTTATATTGACATATACAATTCACATGTATACAAAGATACAAACAATAAAAGATCCCAAAGATTGTATTCATTCACTCTAATTTCACTTATGAATTTATCGTTCTTGAATCACTTGTATTCATTTGCTCTAATTTCACTTGTATCTGTTCACACATTTAGGTTGTATCAACAAATACAGAACACAATCATATTCATTCGCTCTTGTATCTATTCACTCGCATATCATTTATATTCATTTGTGAAAATTCAAAAATACAAGTGATTGTAGTTGTTGTAGTCATACGTGTTTTTGGGTTGAATGCTATATTTTCATCTCTCTATCTGTATTTTTTTAGGTTTAAGCGATTAAAGTTATTATATTAATTCGTGTATGTAGATTGTATTCTGTATTTCTATATCTTTGAGGTGTCATAAATTCTTTAAAAAATTAGAAAGAAAAAGAATTAATATAGTTATCTATTTAGTGTAGGTCTACAACAACAACAACAAAAAGAATATTTGTATATCAAAACATTAATTTTAAAACATGATCCATTGCATAATGAAGAAGACAGCATTGCAACTTGGATGTATCGTATATTTGTATCTGATAAACAAGACTCCAGATTACAGTACAATAATAAAGATACATTTTAGAACTTGATATAAGGTAAATCATACATTAGGTATTATTTATGTATAAAGTACATTTGTATTGAACATTATAACAACTATTCAAACATTGAACAAATTTAGGGTTTATGTATTAAAACATTAAATTTAAAATTTGATACATTGAATTAAACGGACTACTGTATAGGTAATGTATCAAAACATTTAAGTAGATACATTGAAAATATGTACCTTAGGTAGAGTTGGGCAGGATTATGCAGATCCAACTTTTTTACCCCTTTTTAGGAGGTTTGTTTCACTGTAACTTTAGAAGTCAAAGGTGCAACCTTCTTCGATTTGACTTCTCCAAACTCAGATTCTTAATTAATAATGGATCATGTCTTTGTTTGAATCTATTTTCAGTAAAATCTTCATCGCAAGAATAAAAAATACGACATACATTAGTTGAGACTGATTGGATAATCCCAATATATACTAAAAGATGGAGTATTGTCCATATGTATTAGAAATTTGTAGATGAAAAATAAACTTTTTTAAAACTAAAATATGTAAAGCGATGAACTGTAAAGAACAAATTGGATGAAGAAGAACTACCTATTGAGCAAGTTGAAATCGATTGACTGGACAAAGAAGAAATTTGAAATACTAAAATGGAATGATGAAGGTAATTGTTGTGATTATAGGCATGAAAATAGGAAGAGAAATCGTAAAGTTGGGAGTTGGAAAAGTAATGTATCCGAAAAAGGATAAGTTTTGGGGAAAAGAAGGATTTTTTTAATTTTGGTAATGATAGGAAAATTTATACTCCCTCCATTTCATATTAATTGAATTGTTGAGACATTTTTCATTTTTCAAATTAACTTAATTGCTCAATTTTATAGACTATTTTTAAAGTGTTCTTCCAATTTTACCCTTCATTAGTTAGTATTGGAATTAGTTATTAATTAATGTTTAGTTATTTTAATCATAAATTTGACAATAATTAATAAGGGTAAAAGTGGAAAGTTATACCTAATTTATGTCTTAATTTTCTTTTCTTAAAGGATATAAAACACCTCAACAATTCAATTAATATGAAATGGAGGGAGTAAAATATAGTACTCCCTCTGTTTCTATTTGTATGTCACCATTTTTTTTATTTCACGTGCATTAAGAAATTAAATAAGTTTACTATTCTATCCTTGTTTAATTTTTTTTAAGTCAACTGTTTAATCAATGAATATGAATTAATTTATTTTGATTGATTAATTTGACCAATGAACATGAATTATTCACTTAGTTTTTCTATGTTGGTCAAACATGTATTTTCAAAGCTAATAACTCACAAAAATAAAATAGGAAGAATATTATAATTTATATATTAATTTTATAAAATGACAAATACTATAAATTAACTATTTATAGTAAAGATGACGTATAAAAATGAATGAAGGGAGTAACAAAAAAATGCCTCATAGCATTTCAAATGTCCCTTTCTTTTTCATTTAATCACATTAGTATTCCTCTTTGAGATTTGGGTTTTACATCTGCAGGTCCATCTCTGCAAAGCCTTTTATCCCATTTATTTTAAAAACACTCTTTTTTTTGGCTAACTAAACTTAGACACACCCCCTATACATTCTTGATCTGCCACATGGCATAACAAGTTTTATCAAACTCTTGTGAAAGCACGGAGCTCTTAATAAAAAGTCGAGAAAAGTGTTCAAAACACCTTAAATTTGGCGAGAATTTAGAGGTGTATTTTACTCATGTGACAAGATCGTAAGTGTATTTAAGTTCAATAATGAAATTAATAATTCACATCAAATTTAAAGATATTTTTGATACTTCTCTCTTCAAACAAATAGTACATGACTTCAATTTCTTCTTTTAACTCAAACCAATTTGTTACTACGTTGTTACCAAAAACTTCGAAAACAAAAGGAGAGCATATGTAGTACTGTCTGCAGGTATTATAATATCCCAATTAGTTGTACATAAACATAGTTAAATGTGAATAAAGAGGTAAAGGGCATTAAATACTTTGTTTTGGTCAATGCCTCGAAGAGAAGACACATTAAATGCACAATTCTAATGGCAGTATTTAATTGAACTTGAAAAAAGTGTCTGTCTGACTGACTATATAGACATGCCTATGTTTCTTTTTCTTTCTTTGCAGTGAACTTCTGATCAATCGTGTGCTTTTTCTAACTCATTTATTTATTCATCGATTCAGACTTTCCACACCCAAATCACATATTCCTTTGAAAGCCAAGTATTCATGCATTAAAATTACAATAACATGTTTGGTACTATTTTAGTTTAGTTATTACTCCCTGTGTCTCATTTTATATGTCATCATTTTCTATAAATAGTTGGTCCACAATAATTGTTATTTCATAAAATCAATGTATGAATTATCATATTGTTCCTTTTTTACCCTTGTGAATTATTAGTCTTGAAAATATACATTTGACCAACTTAGAAAAACTAAGTAAATGATTCATATTCATTGGTTAAATTAATTGATCAAAATAAATTAATTCATATTCATTGATTGAAAACTTGAGTTCCAAGAAAAAGAAAAAAAAAAGGGTAGAAGGGTAAAGTTACATCATTTCTTAATACAAGTGCAAAGTAAAAATGTGACATATAAAATGGGACGGAGGGAGTACTAGGTATAAAAAGCAATATATGGGGTCATTTGATACTAAAAATAATATTAAATAAAATGTATTAGTAATATTAGTATATGTTATGTTTTTTATTAATTATGCAAATATTATTTTTTTATACATTATTTGGTTTGATGTATTAAAAATAAAATGCATTGTATAATTTTAAATTTTATTTGCTTATTTACTAAGATACCCTCCACAAATATGATAGAAAAGATGTAAAAAAAAAAAAGGTTTTGAGAGACGATTAAATCTTTAACCATGCTAATGTATGCATTAAAATCCATTGCATTACTAATATCATGGATTTTCATGTAATAGTAATACACATTTCAATGCACAACCAAATAAGGTTAACTAATACACAAATTTAATGCATGAATTATTTCTTCTAAGACACCCTATCAAGTGTATAAGAACAGTGATGAGAATGATGTGTAAGTAATGCTGACATACAATAAAATCTTTCCAAATTAATATTGTCGGGAATATGAAATATTATTATTTTATAGAGGTATTATTTAATCGATAAATTAATACTTATTAATTTAAAGAGTGTATTCATTTGGGGAGAAAGCATCAAGGAATTAAAATGAAAACACTTGTGAAAACGACACTCATGAACTCGAAGTCATGCTTAATGATCCCGATTACCGCAATAAAATGGATGTAAATAGCTTTTTCGATTACCCGGCCGAAAATGATACATGTTCAGAGGTCCAGAGTTTAGAAGAAATTGTGGATAACATCGAGAAAATAATGTTGATGATGAAGTTGAAGAAGATACTATACATTTGAGACTAGGTACGCGTAAGGAATCACTTATCGCGTCTAGACCTCTTCATGTTTTTTTTTGTGAAGTTCAAGAAGACAACACAAATACTTTTGGATACAATAAAAAGAAGTTAGAGATGATCTTTAACATGATTAAAATTTATTTTTTAAAAAAACACTAGAATTATATTTCACTAAATTGTCTTAGATATTTTTGTAATTTTAAAAATTATTAATTTATAATATTAATGGAACCATTTATTTACATAGGGGTCTTCTGAAAATATATTATCTTATTATTTTATCAAAATCTGTAATTTTTTCCATTGGCCTAAGTCGGGATCGAAAAAAAAATATAATCTTATAAATTTATTAATTTAGAGATGTTTTACTGTAATTAGTTGTATTATTTATATTGAGATTATTTCTTATGCAGTGTTTGATTTGGTATATCAAAGATAACATGCATTGCATAATTTCTATAAAGAATTATTTGTTTATAAAAATACCCTCCATAAATATGGTGAAAAGAGATGGAAAAGATTTTGAGGGACAATTGTGTCTTTGATAATTGCTAATACATGCATTAAAATCATTTGCATTACTAACTTATGCTACGAATTTCCATATATTTTGTAATACACACTTTAATACATAGTAGAGTGTAAAACTAATGCAAGCATCAGTTATACATATGTTGAAAAAGTATACCAAATTAATAAGATATTGATAATACACAAAGTTAATGCATATATTATTTTTTCTAAAAATATACTCTGCCAAACAACCCCTAATTAGTACAATAATGTATATATAAGTTATGAGATAATCTATATATTAATTATGCAGGGTATAAAATAAAATAACTAAACTTTACACATAATTAATTTATGTATTATTAATACCGACTTAATTTTACCTATCAAACAAACGACCCCTTAATACCCTCACATTTGATGCGAGTCTCTGTGTGTGTCTTATTTGGCTACATAATCTCTTGTTTTGACTTCTGTAATTATAAAGGAAAAACGGAAATTAATATTTCAAATTTGGACCCTATTCTTAATTCCTTTTTTCCAATTTACAAAAGGAAAAGAATTGAAACCGTACCAGTATTGATCTCAAAATAATACCCCTTATGTCATTTGTTTTGTAGGATTACAAATTACGATAATTTTTTTTTACATAAATACACTTCTTATGTTATAATAATTTCTAAAATTTCTTACTATTTAAAATACACTTCTGTCAAGGTCACATTTGCATCTTAACACAGATGAAAAATGCCCTAATCCAACAAACTAATTAAGCATAAAAAAAATGCTTATAATTGTCTCCAAGTCCAAAGGGTCAATCTGGACATGAAATATTAACTCATGATTCGAAATTGAAATTTTGTTTAAATTTGCAATTTGAATTTTTTAAGTTGAATTTTATACCATAAACATGATAACCCCTCAAGTTGTGATAACAATCAGAATTTCTCAAATTCTTATACAATATTACCAAATAAGCAAATCATGTATAGTTTATAAACAAGACATCATAATATATATCCTAAGACGCTGCAAACATCAATCAGAATATATATCCTAAGACGCCGCAAACATAAATCATCTCTTATCTTTATTGTTCATTTTACAATTAAATTATTTCAATACAAATTTTCAAAAATACATAGTTTTATAAAATTCACTAGTCAATAATAATAATAATAATAATAATAATAACTAGTTATTCTTTAAAATAATTTTTTCACATTGTACGAAAAATCTCTTTACGCTGAACATAGGTCTTCTTTTTTCAAAATTTAAAGTGATAGGCTCTTAATTTTATATAAAATATCAAATCTTTGGTCAAGTTCTACATTTTAAAAAAAATATTGAAATCACAATTCTAAATTCTAAATTCTAAATCATAATTTTAAATCATGCTCTCAAGTCACATATTTAGACACTAATTTAAAATCATGACTTCATAATATATGTCCAAACAAACTAAGATGCAATCTATAAGGTTAAAAGAAAAATTTAGATAGCGACACTAGCTAGTTTTAAGTTTGTTTGATCGATGTAGAGAATGTGGTCCTTGTATATATTCTTTATGTGGTCCTTACTCCTTACATAGTCATATAACTTATATTCATTCATGAAAAGATGGATGGGAACAAGATGAGATTCGATAACAAGAAACATCTTATTAATTTGCCTTACAATAAATATCACTTTATATTAAAGGGGTTCATAATTGGATGATGTTTATGATGTGTGGTGTAACTTTTGATATTTGTTTGTCTATTTCTAGGATCTAGTGCAATATTGATCGTTGGGTAACAAGGACAGAGTTAGAAGTTCTATTACATATTACATTGAATTCAATAATTTCATTGTTAGGTCATGAAATTAAAGGTTTTCAAATTTCTAAAGCAGAAACAATATTTAGAGGATAGATTTCAAAATTGAGATGTGTGCTCAAGTCAAACTAGTATCACAAGTATACTTTTATGATTTATCGTTGCACGTTGGGGAAAATCGACAGAATTTAAGGACGTTAAATATATATGATTACAACTATCTCTTCTTGTACTCTTTCATCGAGAGACATATTCAGAATTGTAAGAATATGTATGTATTATTAATGAAAGTGAATCTAAGATATAAATTGATTAATTTAATCTTTAGATTCTTATCATTAAATTCGTTCTACTTTTAAAACTATAAGTCTGAAATTATTTTTTATCTTTTAAAAAACAGTAGTAAAACAAAAAGTTCTTGTATTATATATAGTTATATTTCATATCAAGATGTATTGAGATCGCTTGAAACCTATTGACGGTATGTTATAGCATTCATTAGTACTAATCATTTGAAAATTTTTACATTCATAATTTTCTTTTAGGGTCTGTTTGGAAAGTCACCTGGTAATTGGAATTGGTGTAATTACTAGGGTAGTAATTACCAGCCTAGTAATTACACTGTCTAGCAATTACACTGACCTGTTTGGTTGTCACAGTGTAATTACACATGTTATGTTTGGATGGAACAATGTAATTACACATGTTCTGTTTGGATGCACAATTGCAATCATAAAATTATAATAAAATTTTAAAATAAAAATTAATTATTTAAAATTTATACTAGACAAATAAGAAACTTTATAAATGACATTAAATTAAATATTTAAGATATATATTCTTTTTTGAAAATATATTAATTAATAAACATATTTTCTGTAACTAATATTATGAAAAAATAATTGATTTATATTTTTTCAAATTAATATATTTCAATTGAATTGATCGTAACAACTAAAAGTATAAAGTTTCTACGAACATCATGAAATGCATATTTGATAAAAAGAATAATATATAAATAAAATGTCATAAATTATTAAATGTTTGACAAAAATATAATTTATCAACTCTAATTAAAAAATGACGTGCAATGTAGATTCAATATTACTAAAACAAATGAAACTGAAAATATAACATAAGTTATAAACTCAAAACAAAAATTTTAACATAATACTCTTATAACAAATTTCAACATAGCAATAAATATGATTTAGTTTTAGTTTTTCTTAATAAAGAAAACGTAAGTCTATAACTTACTTAACAATAGATTCTATTTTAATTTAAAAATTAGAATATAATAACATTATGTTAATGAGAAAGTAAACATGGCATAAAGAAATAGATAACACGAAAAATTACATAGAATCGCGTAAAGTAAGGTTGAGAATAAGAAGAAAATGAAATATAATAATATAAAATAAAAAATAAACTTTTACAAATTTTTAGAATTAATAAAATTAAAAAAAGAACTTAAAATAATAGAAGTAAAAAAAATTAAAATAGAAATAAAAAAAAGAAATAAAAAAGTAATCAAGTGGTAATTACACCATGTAATTACCAGCAATTTACAGTCTTTGCATGTGAATTGTAGAGTGTAATTACCCCCTGCCAATTACATCAATTACCTGTTGACCAAGTAATTACGTACCTGTCCTTCCAAACAGGACAAGACAGTGTAATTACACCAATTACACCAAATTCAATTACCAGGGTGTCTTCCAAACAGGCCCTTAGGAATTTCCAATGTGATAGAATTGAAAATTTTGAAGGTACGTTAAAGAAAAAATATTAATTAAAACATAAAAAGCACTATCAATAACCATTTAGAAAGGTACTACCCATTATTTCTTCAAAAAGAAAAAGAATAGATATAAGATTTAAATTTCTAACCTCAATTAAAGAGGTACACCCAATCATCATTGCATTATGTGATGTTTCGAGTGTGGATTCACATATCTATACTTAGGTTAATTTTTTTCAAAAAGTTATTACACTTATATATATATATATATATATATATCATTGCTTTCATCTAATTATATATATACTCCTTTTTATCCATATTAAGTGAATCCGATAACATTTACGGACATATTAATTGTCTCCAGATTATTGTCAACATGGTTGTGAGTCTCATCAATCAGATATATATCATATGCAAGTAACATATACTATTATACCTCACCTTGAATTTGTCTTGGTTCAATCTCATCCTAGCTGAGAAGTGCTTTGAGTCTCCTTTCACTATCCTTACTCAGGTCTTGAGTCCATCATGCATGTCATTAATTGCCCTAATGTACATTATATGTACACCTCTAGCCTCCAGGTATCTCATCCATAGAACCTCAATCCAAACTAATTTGTCGTATACCTCGATGAATCTCATGTGTAAGTCTCTCTTCCCCTGCCTATACTCTCCTTCAAACTTTCTTGTTGCTTAGCACCTTAATATCCCTATATTTGAAATACAATAGAAATTGTAATCCATATACATTCTTCAGGCATTTTGACCATCTTAAAAATGAAATTAAACAGCTCAATCAACCACTCCAAACCTATCTTGCCTATACTCTTCCGAAATCCCACCACAATCTCGCCTAACCTTGTCGCTCTTCCCTTGCCGAATAACACCTTGAACCCTTGAGACACCTACACTTCTCCCCCATCTCATGGGCACTGACCATAGTCAAGCTACTCAAATTGATCCTTGCCCGGTAATACACAACTATTTTCTTTAATTTTTCTTACACCAACAATACAAAATATGATCTATAACAAAAATGTTTTAAAAATAATTTCTACGCTTTTATGTCTGAAACTTATGATTTTACACATATGACTTACGCCTCGAGTGTACACTTTATAGATATGCCTAGCATGCATTTTTGGTACGCCGCATCCAGGAGTGAGACTAGCTCAAAAAAACACATTTTAAAACATTGATAATAACTATTAATCCAACAATTAATCTCAAGTTCATTTTTTCGTGTGACCGTACTAGACTTTAATTATTCATCTTTTAAAAAATGTGTTATCATAGTTTACTTTTTTGCTTTAGGGTACAATTTGTATCTTATCGTTCATCGACTTAAATTTTACAAAGTACTTGAGAAATTACTCCAATAAATTTATTTACATATTGAACGTTTCTCCACACGTAGAAGAAGACATTGAAATTGGCCAGCAACAGAGTGATGGTTACATGACTTTATTTAAAAAGTTCACCTATTATTCTCAAATTTCAAAGAAGGGTTGTCAAGTAACTATCAACCTAAAAATAACACATTTAATTACTTTTTTTTGGATCACTCATTTACTTAGGTCTGCATGTACGTGACTCATGTAGTACTAACAAGAAAAGAATTATAGTAGCCCATTATGAAAGTGGCATTAGCATGAGCATGACCTATATATTATTAAAAAAAAACTAGCTAGGATTAGTTATTGTAGACACAATGGACAAGTGTAAAAGGTGAATTTGAGATTTTAATAAGTCAATATATGTGAAGAAATATTATATTTAGGCGTCTTTTTATAGAAATATAACACAGACGACTCAATATATTTTAATAATTATTTATTTCTTTTCTATTTTTATTTGAAGTCTATCTTTGTATTTTTTTATTTTTTTTTGAGATGCAAAGTTAGTGATACACTTTTTGTATAATCAATATTTTCTGAAATTCCTTTTCAATTAATAAGATAGTCAATTCTTTTAGTCTCTCGAAACATTATTGATCTTGAGTAACATTTTATCAATTTGAATTTTGAAAATATTTTTTTATTGAGACAATTATTAATATTATTCTATAAGCAATATATATATATATATATATTTGAAAAATAATCAAGTTTTTTTTACTGTTTGATTTTCTAGATTAGTAATCATCAATATTAGAGTAATTATGCATTATGTTTTAAGGAACGTTCAAGGTCCTTTTTATTTTTTGAATTTATTGATCTCAACTTTTTATCACTATATAAAAAGCGAAAAATATTTTTATACACTTTGATTTATGAATTATTCAAATTCTTTTTGAAGTAAATAAACGGCTTGGTCTATATCATTTCTAAAAGATTCTTCAAGGGACTTCACAAGTTTATTATTAACATTCTAATAAAATTATTTCATTCCATAAATACACATTTTCTGAAATCCATGCTCAATATTCATTTAAAAAATAACCTTCCCTTGTGATAAAAATTTGTATTCTTTTACTTCCATTTTTTTTTTTTTTTTTTTTTGCATCCGTCCACAACATAGTTGTAAAAAAAAAAAAAAAGAGAAATCTTATGAGTGGGCACTTGAATTTGAAATATAAGCCAATAATTGAGCACTTGAATTTAAATTGTATGACTGTTGCTCCAAAATTCAAAAATAACAGATCAGCAGAGGACAGTCCCTAGATGGGATCCAATGCAATACCATTCTGTCTTTACATATTTACATTTACTATACTTTTTTTTTTTTTTTTTTTGTTCGTTCGTAAAATATTTATTGTTTGTTTAGTACCAAATTTACATTGGGAAAATGGCCTGATATATCTCTAACGTGGTCATTTAGAGCTAATATACATTTAACGTTGTCTTTAGAGTTGATATATTCATCATTATGAAATTAGTTTATATATGCGTTTACCGTTATACAAATTGCTCACATATACCCCTACCGTTACAAAAGGAGCTCGTATATACCCTTCATCTACAAAAGTGAAAAAATTAGTTTCAAATATATGTTTTTTGACTTTTTTTTTAAAAAAAAAATCATGTAGAGGTATATATGATTCTTCTAGTAAAGTTTAAGGTATATTTTAATATTTTTCATACATAAAATAATTTTTGACTTCTTTGGTTATTATTATTTGAGTTTCTTATTCTTATTTTTTTTTTCTTTCATTCTTTAGTGTAAAGAAAAAAATTAAAACTAACTTTTTTATGGCTATATTATAATTTAAAACTATTTTTTCGGCTATATTGTAATTTAGTTTTTGTATTTGTAAAAACAAATTGGGGCATCTATAATACAAGAAAATTAATGAAACATAAATAAATTTGACCATCAAAATAATAATTTAAATTAGTTGTTGAAACAAAAAAAAGTAAAAAAGTAAATATGTGTGAGGAGGAACAAATATACCACATATGGATTATATTTGTTTTTTTTAAAATAATTAACAAATTAAATTTAAAAAAAATTCACTTCCTTTAGAGAAAAAGGATATATGTGAGCCATTTGTATAAAATTAGAGATATATATACAAGTCAGCTCTAAAAGACAAAGTTAATGGGTATATCAAACTTTTTTCCCATTTACATTTACTAATTTTTTATTTGTTCATATTATCATATCAAAAGTGCTTTATTACCTTTCCCCCGTACAAACCTTATTATAAATGTCTAGTAAAATCTTACTAATTTAATATAGGTATGATTATCAAATACTATTTATTTTGTAGAGATATTATTTAATCGATAATTTAATATTTATTAATTTGAAAAGTGTTTTGAGATTTAATGAGGGTTAAATTTGATTACATCAAAATCACTGTATCTTACTAATTTATGTATCATATTTATTGAATTCATGAAAAAAAATGTTGAATTGTTTTTCTTGCCACCCAACATGACATCAAAACTTCAACATTGTGATGTTGGGATAATAAGAGTTTTCAAGATGTATTATCTAACAACATATTTTATCATAGGATATTAGTAGGCTACGAAGTAGGATAAACATGATCCATGAAAGATTAATATTTTGGATGCTATCAATTTTGCGATTCCAGTTTGGATGACAAATGTTTAGCAAGAGACAATAACAAATTATTTTCGCCATTGCAAAATTCATTGGGGAGATAAAATTTCAGAGAATTTGAATGAACCCACTTGTGAAAACGTCATTCATGAACTTAAGGTCATGATTAATGATCTTAGTTACCATAATAAAATGAATGTCAATAACATGTTGGATTACCCGGATGAAAATAATACATGTTTAGAGGTCCAAAGCTATGAAGAAATTATGGATACCATTAAAATAAATAATGTTAATGATGAAGTTGAAAATACTACATTATCTTTGGAACCAGTTGTGCGTAAGAAAACACTTATCGCATCTAAACCTCTTCACAATTTTATGGTGCAGTTCGAAAAGACAACACCGAAACTTTTGGATGCAATAAGAAAAGTTAGATATCAATTTCAACTAGATTTATTTTTTTAAAAAAAACAAATCACTACAAAATCATATTTCACTAGATTGTCTTAGATATATTTGTACTTTTAAAGCATTATTAATTTATAATATTAATAGAACCATATATTTATAAATGATTTTTCTAAAAATATATTATCTTATTATCTTATCAAATATGTGATTTTTCCCATTTGCCCAAGTCGGAATCAGAGAAAATATTATCTTAGAGAAATTATTAATTTACAGAGTATTAATTTAATGAAATTTTATTGTACATAAAAGTAGTAGTCAAATTTAAAATTTTAAAATATCATTAATAAAGTTAGTTTAGCAAAATAAATTCTTAATAAAAAAATTATCTCAAGAATTATGTCAAATTAACTTAAGTAATACTCTCCATGTCCCTAATTACTTGCTCACTTTTCATTTTTTAGTTGTCCGTAATTACTTGTCAATTTTGACAAATCAAGAAAGGACAATTTTTTTTACCTATTATACCCTTAATTAATTACTTTGAAAAATGTATAACTTCTTGAAACTCTTAAGTTTTTAATTCATCCACTTTATAATTAATAGGGGTAAAATGATAAACTCACTATGTTAATAATTGTTTTCTTAATAGATATGTCAATTCAAAAGTGGACAAATAATTAGGGACATAGGGAGTATAAATTGGAGTGAATACAAGAAAATACTATTTCCTTTGTTTTAATTTGTTTGACCTACTTTCTTTTTAGTTTTTTTCAAGAAATAATTATATTTAATTTTAATTTTCACATAATTTGTTCAAGAATATATTTGAAACAATATGAAATGGAAGCATTACAATAAATTAGGTAAGTAAGAGAAAAAGAGATCTTAAGAACAGTAAGTTTGTAGATTGTTTGTCTGCTTCTTTTTGATGTTATGTTCACCTTTTCATAAAACGGGTTGTTCCTTTTTAGGGTCAAGTACAAAAGCTCCCATTCTTGTAATTTCAAACAAAACCAGTGTCCTTTTTTGTTCCCATTCCATTCCCCCCAAAGCGGGAAAACTGGAAACACACAAACAAGACCATAGTGTCGACCTGTTTTTTTTTTTTTTTTTTTTTTGAATTTCAAAAACCCAACGGCTCTTTGTACAATGCAGTCAGCCCACCCCCACTACACCCACGTATCCCATATCTCAAAAACTTCCCATTAAAAGTTGCAATCTTTTTATGTTTTCAAGTCACTTTCAAAGGAAAAAAATAATTAAATCATTTTTCCCTCATTAATACTCTCTGTTAACTTCATTTTTTCCCTTCAAAGTGAAGCATTTAGTTAACAAGAACTTTCTCTTTCTGCTTTGACTTCTCCAAAGGGTGAAACCTTTCTTGTCTAAAACAAAATGGGTGCTTCTGGAAAATGGGTGAAAGCATTGATAGGATTCAAGAAGTCTGAAAAAGAGGATCATGTAAGTGATAAAAATTGAATCTTTATGCTTCTTGATTACCATTTTTTTTTTTTGTTGAATTTGTGTTTGTTGTTGTTTAGGAGAAGAAGGTTAAGAAATGGAAGATATGGAGGAGTGATGTTAAGGGTTTGAAGCAGAGAAATGGTGTTGGGTCAGAAGGGTCTGATTGTTCATCAGTGAACAATGATGCTTATACAGCTGCTGTAGCTACTGTGGTTAGAGCTCCTCCTAAAGATTTTAAGGCTGTTAGGGAAGAATGGGCTGCAATTAGGATTCAAACTACCTTTCGTGGATTCTTGGTATTCCTTTTAGATTTCTTGTTTTTCCTTTTATTGCTCTCTGCACCTCACATTTGCTTGTTCTTCAAACCTGCTGGTCATGTAGTTTTATCAAAATATTTTGCTCCCGTTTGACTGTAGATTTTGGGTTGCAGAAATTGTTTGTTTATGAACTAAACGGAGAAAGGGCTTTTTTATAGATGTTGAGGTTGAGTAAGGGGGGCGAAGCTTGAAGAAAAAAGCAAACCGCGCTAGCCTAACAACGTTTTTCAGCAGCAAGCTACGGTCTAACGACCCCCTAACTTAGTTTGGTTCACTTGCACTCACAAAACATCAAATATTTTCAAAGTAAAATGCACATCTAAACACAACTTCAAAAACCTTTTTTTTTTCAAGTTTCAACTAAATCTATGGTCGAACGCCAGCTTAGAATCATGATGGTTTTTTCCCAACATGATTGTGTATCTCCTAATTCACTTTTAGTGTCCTGAGGTTCGAGTTAACTAGAAAATGGGTGAGAGGGATCAGTGGGTTGATCTTTGTAACACAATAATAGTCTTTTCATTTGAACAACATATGTGTTTATGATTCACCGACTTATTAAGTTAAACTACCCAGAAATTTTGTCTACTGTCTTTTCTGCATAATGAGCTATGAATGACATATTAGTTTTCTAGCCTAGAATACATGTTTCAACTCGGAATGTTTACAGAAATATCTGTTTCGACAGCATCTGATCCTCTCTGCTGATAAGATTGATCTGTTTTAATATTCTATATTCCTCCATATTGATATTGATGTGTCTAATTGACATTTTAGGCAAGAAGAGCATTTAGGGCCTTGAAAGGATTGGTAAGGCTTCAAGCTCTTGTTAGGGGCAGACAAGTAAGAAAGCAAGCTGCAGTGACTCTTAGGTGTATGCAAGCTCTGGTTCGGGTACAAGCCCGGGTTAGAGCTCGTCGTGTACGTATGTCCATTGAGGGGCAGGCTGTGCAGAAGATAATAGAGGAACACCGTGGCAAACTTGACCCCATGAAAGAAGCCGAGGTAGACATCTTACTTATTTTGGTTAAAAGATTTTTAAGTAGTGGTTAAATTTCCTTTAACACATTTCTTCTTTTCTGAACTTTACCAGGAAGGATGGTGTGACAGTAAACGGACTCTTGAAGAGGTCAAAACAAAGATACACATGAGGCAAGAGGGAGTCTTAAAGAGAGAAAGAGCACTTGCATACTCTCAAGCTCAAAAGGTAAATAGTTGAGTGACTATTTAGGAACAAACAAAATTGATTGATTAGATGCTTTGTGAACTATTGCAGCAGTCGAAATCAAGCCAGAATTTTGATTCTAGAACCACTATCTCGGTTCCATCCCTCAAAAGTCTTGATTATGATAAGAGCAACTGTGGATGGAGTTGGTTAGAACGTTGGATGGCAGCAAGGCCGTGGGAAAACAGATTGATGGAACAAGCATATACTGATTCTTTGGAGACTACACCAAAGTCCAAGTCTTGCTTAGAGACTCTCAAGGATAAGGACAAGACGACAACTGAACCATGCTCCGTCAAAGTGAAAAAGAACAATGTCACCAAAAGGATATCAGCTAAACCTCCACTGGTCGGGCATACTACTCGTTCTTCGTCAAGCCCAAGTTCTGAATTTAGATATGATGAGAGTTCAGCAGCATCATCTTCATTCTGCACATCAACAACACCAATATCTGGAAACACGATGTTGACATCTGATAGAACTGACGACAGCAATAGTAGTCGACCAAATTACATGAGCCTAACTGAGTCAACCAAGGCCAAGCAGAGAAATCAGAGAATGCTTAGACAGTCTATGGATGAGTTCCAATTTCTTAAGCTCAACAATGGTGACTCAAAGAGTTGTGCTGGTTATGATCCTTCAGTCAATTTCTCAAGGCCTCTCTGTCTTCCTACTAGAATGGATAAATTCTCTAGATTAGGGGACAAGCAGAATTGTGTCTTTGAGTAATAATAGAATGACTGGGGTAATGACAACCAATACAACAGCTTGTTGTTGTAAAAAAAAAAAAAAAAATTCTAAAAGCTGGTAGGTATGTTTAATTTGTTCTGGACTTGGTTTGCAGTTGTCATTTGTAGCAAGTATGTTATTAAGTAGATCATTTGCTTTATTATCATAAATTTACTGAGATAAGTTGATCACATCTTGATTGTGTGACTGTGTAAACTTCATTTTTTTGTCATAAAATTGAGTTACATGTGAAGTAGTAGAAGTTACAAGTATGCATTCTAGTTCTGTTACACAGATGGGACTGGATTCAGGCTTGCATCAGGTTGAGCTCTCTCACCATTTCTCGTTTCTTGTATCACATAGCATCATTAGATATGTTGGAAAGTTTCATTTGCGCTTGATGGCTTGAACCTTGACACCATGCTTATAGTTTAGGACTATGCCATACTCAAGTTCCAATGGGCTTTCCATGAGGGGAGAGTGTTGAAAAATGTACTTGCGATACAAATGAATCAGCGACAGTTTGATTTCCTGTATGGAGAACTTCTGTCCTATGCATGCTCGTGGACCTATTCCAAATGGAATATTTGCATAAGGATGCCTTTGTTTTTCCTCTGCACAGTTTGGATCGAACCTCTCTGGTTTAAATTTCTCTGGTTCTGGGAAGTTCTTTGGGTCCTTAGCAAGAACTCCAAGAGCCAACCAAACCCATGTTCCCTGCTTAATTGTAACAAATATGTTAAAAATACTAAACAGGAGCTGGATTTGATTAGAACCTATTCCCTCCCCCGTGGTTTCCGAGGTGGGGGCCCAATCCATGGAAGAGTAAAATGATCAGCATTATAGGAAAAACAGATATTAACCTTAGGAAGTTTATAGCCTCCAATCTCCACTTCAGATGATGTTTCTCTGGCAACTAAGGGCGAGACAACGTAACACCTCATTGCTTCTTTGATTACCTAAAGTTTATAAGCAGTTACAAGAAGAATGAGAATGGTTTAATAAACTAGTTCTCTTCTCTTCTTTTTTCTACTTGTATTGTATGAGAACTTCTTGTAGATATAAAATAATGGCATTTACCTGATCGAGGTACGGGAATTTCTGCTGAAGATCATTGGCAGTGGGTATGTGATCATCAGGGCCAAAAGCATCTATCTCAGCAAGCAACTTCTGCTCAACTTCTGGATGGCAAGCAACCAGATAGATGATAGAAGACAAAGTAAAGGATGTCGTTGCAGAACCCGCCAGCAAGTGCTCATAAGTTACAGCACTGATATAATCTGAGGTGAAAACATTCTTAGCTAACTTCTCTGACTCCCTTGCCTGCATTATAAGCGACAAGAAGTCTTTCGAGCTACGATCTTTTTCCTCCATCCTCTTTGCCACTATCTCATCCAGCCTACTGCTTAAATTCTTGTTTGTTCTTTCCACCTTCCAGTCCATAGTACCCGGGATTCTTTTGAGAACTTGGCGAAATGGCTCTTGAAGAATCGGAACAAGTAACCCCAGTATGATTGAAACAGAACCTGATAAGTCCATTTTGAGTTGTGTTGTGGAGTAAATATGCTGCTTGATGAATTCCTGTACTTCACTATCATCTTGATGATGACTCATCTTGTCTGATATTGGTTTAGAAAGTCCAAAATCCACACCAAAAGAAGCTTGTCCAATTACATCTGTTGCTAACTTAAGAGAGAGATCAGAGAATGTGATATCTCCCTCAGACTCCAGATTTTTAGACGCAGACTCGATATACGATTGCATGATTGGCACTAACTTAGCTAGATAAGATGGCTGGTAGACTGATAGAATAGTATTTCTCATTGTTGACCATCTTGAGTCCCTGTATTATTAACAACAACATTAGCCTTCGTCTAGTTAAAGGAATCAACTTTAGCTTCTTTTGTTTTACCTAGTAAAAAATAAGCCTTTCTGATGAAGAGGTGATGCTGCAATAGGAGATGGAATGCTTCTATTTGGTATGTCCTTGAATTTCTTTATTCCAACTTCTCTGCATAACTCTGCATCAGCAACAATAACTAGTGGCTGCCTTCCCATGTGAAATCTGCTTAAGAAAGGTAAAAACTTGAATGAATACTCCGATCAAAAACTGTTTCTGAAATGAAAGAAGAACAATCGATCACCTGTAGATAGGACCATATTGTTTGGCCAAGACAGAGAAGACATCAGGGCCATATTTAGCCATCAAAGGGAGATGTCCTACAAGGGGAAAAGCCGGAGGACCAGGTACTTTTCTCACACGCCAATAAGGTCGATACAAGTAGACCAAAACACCAGCTAGTATAGTGAATATAGTTGAGACTATGGGTGATTCTTGAATTGCTGAGCTAAGAAACATCATTTTTGTTTTCTTGGTGAAGGAGGAGATCAAATCGACGTTTGACTATATATATATGTATTTAGGAGAATCTTGAAATTAATGGGGTATAGCCGGCCTAGTAATTTTTTGATCTATGATCAAATCATTTCATGAGTTGTTGGTATTTGTTGTTAATGATGGTTATATTTAAATGGTAGGGTCCTCTTCTATATTTTTGCTTACTTTTTTTCTGTTTTCCACTGATATTTTGATGTTGCAGATTGCATTTGGAAAGGCAGGTAAAATATAGAGACAGTGGCTAATGAAGATAGTACAAAATGCCAAACTTTTATTTGGATTGATACAGATATAGAATAAATCTATTCTTGTCTAGACGAACATAGGTAGAGATTCTCCAAATACAATGTTTGGAGTGATGCTTTTTATATTCTCCTTCTCCTTTTTTGAGTGAAGTGATATAGTCAATTTGGCCTTACTCCTTGCACATAAAATTCAATGCCAGAGTCGGGATTTTTACTAAAAGAATTGAAGAGGTAATCAAAAAGAAACTAAGAAAATTTAATATTTATCTCATATATATATATAACGGTCCTCAGCTGCACCACCACTAGGTTTGGTGTGCCCCTTTTCACTTGAGCACTAATTTTGGCACTTAAAAGCTAGTTTGGATTGACTTTTTCTCGTTAAGCCATTAACGAAACTAGAGTGGAATGAGTAAACACCATGGTATAAGACTTTGAAAAAAGATCATATTTATAATTCAATTTAAAATTAACTTTGCGTTGAGCTCTATCAGACATCAAGGGCAAACATGAGATTGTCTCCTAATGACGAAGGTGCTATTAGACAAATGATAAACGGAATAGTTATGCTCACATTATTTATGCTGGAAAAAAAATACTATTTGTTTATAGAAAGATTCTCTAATAACAAATATGATGAAAAGATGTGGAAAAGATTTTGACAAACAATTGTCTTTTTAATTATACGGTCATACCAGTGCTACATTAAAAACCCTTATATTACTAATATCATAATACATAATACAAAATAGAGTATTATTGGACCAACTAGAGGGATTAGTACTAGAGATGAGCCTAGTAAATAAAGTATATAACTAATACTTGCATTAATTATATATAAATTAAAAAAAATGTACCAAATAATTAGACATTAATAATATACAAAATTAATACATATAATAATTTTCTAATGCATTCTACTGAACCTTTAAATTTTACATATCAACTCCAAAAAATTAAACTGAATCCTTAAAAGGGTAGATTGAAGAAGTAAAGAAACCATGGAATTACTGTTATAGTGATTAGGCAAGTCGAAAACAATACTAATATACTTTAAAAAATGTTTACTTGTCACAGGAAATGTTCATTCAATACTATTTATTTATTTATACTGGGGTTATTTTTGTTAATATTTTATGTCGGTTCAATTTGTTCTGTTACACGTTTGATGCTTTGCAGAAAAGATAAATAAATAATATTCGGACATGACTCTGATTAGGATTCCCATTTTTCAACTTTTGTCACCACCCTAAAGTCAGACCTCATGCTTAATATTGTTCTGATTGATTATATTAAACTTGTATTTGTCCCCTATATTTGGCATATTCTTTGATCTAAAACTTGAACTTTGGTTACTTAATTATATTATTCTCAACAGTTCATTATTCAATTGAATTGAAACTGATGGATACTCAATGACAAATTCTCAACAGCAGTTTATTAGTGTATTGAATTGAAAGCAATTGCTCTATGACTGCTATTGATAGTTTCATCGATTGTTCTGGATCTTCAAGATCCAAATTGGTAAACCAGCTTGAACTGTTGGGCAGAACACCAGTAAAGAGGTAAAAACTAACCTTCAAATATAATACTGATTGGTAAAATATATTGATTTGTGAAGTGGACACATGCATGACAATGTTTTAAAAAGGAACTGGTGTTGGTTGATGCGGTGGAGGAAAAATGCTGCTCACTCGCAACGCAACCAAACATAGATCTCCGTATACTTTATCCCCTCATTCTCCAAACATCCAAGTTACAAGCCAACCCCTAACCTCTGCATATTTAAACAACCCCTAAAAGTTTATGAGCACTAGATAGATAATGCAGAAGCCATAATTAAGCTATACCATTGTCAATTGTATGATTATTATTAGCTCCGTTGAGAATGGTATGGACCTCAGTTCTATACAAAATTACAAGAAAAATAAAAAGATAGGCTACAACATGACAGCCTAAGATACATCACATCATTTAAAAGACATTATTATATACATGAACATGAATATACAGTAGTCATTCCTCCAGACTTAACTAAGAAATAAAAAGCTGTTAACTGGCATTACTTGTAAACATGCGCTGCTAGAGACTGCCTCAAACCTTGCTTTCCGAAAGTAGTAGTATATCTGCATCTTAACCTGAAAAATTAAACCAAGTGAAAAGAAAAATATCAATTCTGCACTTCACTTTCCAAAACATATTAGTACAATCTAAATATCAATAAGGAATGTAATATAAAATTTTGTGTTTGCTTTAGGCGTCCCATCCCTGCTATATAAGAGAAACAAAAAATACAAATATTAACTAAAACATATTTGAAAGCAGTAACTCAATATAGGATACTGGAATTGTGTCAAGGAGGTCAGAGGAACAATTAGAGTTTCCCTCAAAGTGAAGCTTTTACGGATTGGACCTAAAGGAAATCAAGTTGATCTACAAGGTCTTGTAATTCCTCACCCCATTCAGGTGTTTTTGCAACAAGATCTTCAACATCCACGTCGAATTCAGGTTGTTCAACAACCAGTACTTCCTCTGCTTGATCCCCGGATAAAAGATCTTCACTGAGCAACTCTTCCCAAATATCTTCAGGCCCTGGTTCCATATCTGTGCCATTTGCTGTCACAACAGAAGCCGACCTGACATTGCTGCTTGATTCATTGTCCATTGCAGCAGAGAATAACATGTCAATACTTGCAAGCTCAGCTTCACGCTCTTGGTGTGAGGAGTAATTCATTGGCTGATGATCACTTCCTGTGGCTACATTTTGAAGGTTCTCAGCACTGGGGGTCATCGTTAGTCTCCTCTTTTGTCCAACTTCAATACGTTGTTTATCTTTTCTCTGCACATGTTTGTCCAAGTACTGCTGGAGAAAAGTTGGATTGCTGAAGATCTTTGCTAAGAAACTCATCATCTGCTCTTGTTTCCTCTCCTGGCTTTCGATTTTTTCTCCCATGGCAATGATCTGATTCCTCGTACTCTGCTGTTGCTGCCTAAGTTTAACTATTTCAGTCATCAACACGTTTTTATCCCGCTGTAATCTTTCTAGCTCCTCCTCCATCCCATAATAACCAATTTCAATGCAAGCGCCGGATCCTTGTTGATTCATACTTTGACCAACATTCCTCCTCCTCTTTATCGTCTTCAAAAGATGCTTCTGCCCTCCCAGGAAACCTTCATTCGCAAATTCCCATCTGTCAGGATCCACCTTTCTAAATCCCTGCATTTCCATCAAGTTAAGAGTCAATAAAACTCATATTCCATTACAAAAAATACAAGAAGCTATGCTTAATAATCCAACAGAAGAAACACAACCTAGCTTTCTTCTTTCTTCGAATATTCATCGTACAATCAGTAGAACTCATCAGAATCACCAACCATCTGCACTTACACTAGCTCAACTTCTGCCTAAGCTAATGGAGCAAATACATATTGAAGTCATTCAAAGCAGGATAATACCGTGCACTCAGCACAACCACATTCAATAAAAAATTATATCAGTCCTTAAAATCAAATTCACCCATTTCAATTGATAAAAAACAGTAATCACCACCAAGTCCAACAGATGGCTATTTAGAAACCCTAACTAATCGAAAATCGAAACCTAACACATACAAAATCTAGATAAGGAATACCAAAATTAGAAGCACAAAGATACTTACATATGTGTTAAGCTGCCGAATGAAACTGGAAAAATTGCTGTGCTTGAAAAATCTAGGCAACAATGTGGTGGAAAACTTGTGAGAATCCCAAACAATAAAGCTATTCCTTGTTGTGCTCCACGATATGACTTCATCAGTTGAAGAATCTTCCACCATTTCATAAGTTTTGCTCAGAAATGGTGGCGGACCAACGTCGTGCAACCCTTCCATAGGCAGCACGGCCGTCGGAATGCCATCTTCTTCCACCTTCACTTTCACTACTTCCTCCATTGCTTATTCAGTTTGCTAATTATTACAATTAATTAATAAGATGGATTAGCAAAAGAGTTTTGAGGGGTATTAAGGAGTGAGTGTGAGTAATATAAGAATGGGATGTGGACTAGAAAGTTCTAGAGAAAAACAGATGGAAGAAAGAGGAGAAGTCTAGAAAATATCTTCTTATCTCAAGATATTTGGAAGGAATAGTTAGATATTGGAACTTTCCAACATTTGTACACTAGAGGGACCATTTTGGAAGTTTGAAAGAATTATATTTTACTAATTTTGTTTTAATTTTTTTTTAAGTTCATTTTAAAGGAAATATTTTTTTATATAGGTTTAAGGCCACAAAAATAGAAAAATATGTTGGAATATTTAACATATCTTTAATTTAAATCATAAAATTTATTTATTTATTTTATTTTCTTATTCTTCATGCTAAGTCAAAGTAAAATAAACAAATTGAAATAGTGATATATTATAATATTTGATTGCAGATTTAAGTTTGACTTGTCAATATATTAGTTATATTTTATATTATATAATATAGAGGAATTAAGATTTTGCGATGACTTTCAAGTTACAAAAATAATAAAAAGAAAATAAGTTTTTCAGATCTCTAAAGTGTAAAAATGAAAATTTCTCATAAAACTAAATCTTTTAATAAGTTGCCATCAATTCTCTCAATTATACATCTCATTCAATACTATTTTTTACATATGATAAATCATGATATTTACAATATGTGATATTATTTCTATTCTAGAACATCATATTCAATAGTGTTTCAGGAATTATAGTTTAATACACGCTAGTCCATTTAATATAACAAACTAAATCCATAAAAAGTTATATCGTACGACTAATTCCAACATTAAAAATAAATCTTATTGTTCACCCTATCAAATAATCTAAGGGCCAGTTGATACACTAGATATGATTAAGTATTTCAAGATTAAGTTAGGAGTTTGAGATGATACTCTTTGTTTGAAAATATAAATTTAACCTAATAAATTAAATTTATATTCTCAATCAAACATTATGTAAATTTTATCTCTAATCTAATCTTAATTATCAATATTCTGCCTTTTTCCACCCTACTTGATTTCACTTTTCAATTTAAAAAATTATTGTAAAATTATAATTTTATACTTATAATCTTAACCAGAAAATCAGACAAACCCCAGAAGTTAAAAGACGACAGATAAATATTTCTATCTAGAGATAACGTGTAATTAAAAACCGTCTAGGAACTTCTCAAAAATTCTAACCGTGTGTGTTTGCTGAATCAGGAAATCAGAAAAACCCCAAAAGTTAAAAGACGACGGACAAATATTTCCGTCTAGAGATAACGTGTAATTAAAAATCGTGTAGGAACTTATCAAAAGTTCTAACCATGTGTGTGTGTTTGGTACGAAGGAAAATACTTTTTTGAAAACTAACTAGTTTCTAACTCATTTTTCATGTTTGGTTGGTGAGTGAAAAATATTCTCTATTTGTATGGTTGGTGAATGAAAAATATTTTTCACAAAATATCTTTTATTTTTGGCTAGAGAGTAGAAAATATTTTTTAGGAAAATAGTTTTTGACATGAAAATCAACCGCAATAACCGATTCAGAATTCGATCCCGACATCCAACCCCGACGACTGAAAGGTCCGACCCTGATGATTGATTCGGGATATGACCTCAATCCTTGACCTGGAGTTGAACCTAACTCTCGATCCGCGACCCGACATTCAAACTGGGAACCGATCCCGACCCCGACATCCGATCCGGGATTTCACCTAGACTCTCGACTCGATACCCGACATTCGAACAAAGATCCGACCACAACCCCGATATTCGAACCAAAACAAGACCCTAACGATCAATCCTTTCAAATAAATTCTTTGCTAGTAGATGGTAGGAATACTCGTATGAATAATTTATAGATGATCTCGTAGGAATAATTTGTAGATGGTAGACTCGTAGAAATATCCTTTAAGAGAAGAATATTCATAATTAAATACTTTTGCTCATTTTAAGGATCAATATAATTTTAAATAAATCTTTTACTAGTTGTAAAGAAAAGTTGTTGGAAGTTAGAAGAGAGATGGTACTAAATATCTTTTATATTTTAAAAAAGATAATTTGAAGAGAGAGATGAATATGAATAGGAATTTTCATACTTATTTTTGTGCAGAATACACGTATGGCTATTAGATGTCAATTCTTTTTCTGGGAAAATTTTCAAAATAATAATATTTTAGCTTTTAATGGGACTCCTTAGCAATAGTTTCACTATTTATTTAAAATGACAATATTTTCGTTTGTTAAGGGATGAGTTATGTGTTTATTTTATTTTGATTAATTTGAAAGAATACAAATAATTAATAACAAAATAGAGAAAATCATGGAACAGAAAATTTCAAAAAGGAAAAAATGATTTTAAATATAAATCAGCTACGTTTTGAAAGAGCATATGTTGCCATTTTTTCTTGGGAAAATTGTATATAATAACAAACTATTAATTCAAATTAAATGCTATAAATATAGTTTGATTTAATTGTACCCCATAGCAAACTGTTGTTATTTCACCTCTCTCCTAGTGAATCTCGCTCGCCACTCTCGTTCTCTCCCTCGCCTCTCTCGTTTTTTATACAAACGCAAGTGTATAAAGTGCGTTTGTGTTTGTATAAAGCGAGAGAAAATTGTATATATACATATATTTTCGTTCCCTCTCTCCCCTCTCCCAGATCTCGCTCTCTCACTCACCTCTCTCACTTTATACAAAAAACGCAAATTGTATAAAATGTGTTTGTATAAAGCGAGAGAAAATTGTATATATACATATATTTTCGTTCCCCTCTCTCCCCTCTCCCAGATCTCACTCTCTCACTCGCCTCTTCTCACTTTATACAAAAACGCAAATGTATAAAATGCGTGAAAATTGTATATATACATTTATTTTCGTTCCCCTCTCCCAGATCTCGCTTACCACTCTCCCAGATCTCGCTTGCTCACTCGCCTCTCTCACTTTATACAATTGATCTTTTTGTATATGTATACCAAAACATATTATACAACTTCTTTCTTTTGTATATGTATAGCGAAATATACATATTTATGTTTGCTATGGAGCGCAATTATGCAAACTTTGCTATATCATACAAATATGAATTTTGTGTTTGCTATATGTGAAAGTTGCTCTTTTTTCTTTCGAGCGTTTTTTTGCATTGTTCTTAAGAATTTCAAAAAAAAAATTGCAAAAAATAGTTTTGTCTTCCAAATCATTCAAATGATAATTTTCAAAGCTTCTTCGAGTTGAATTCGGCATATTCTTGAAACGGAGGTTTTCAAAATTCACGACTATAATTTCGTCAGTTTCATTGAATTCAAGAAATTTCGACATCATGTATTTTTATTTTTGTCGATTATTTTATTTGTTTGGATGATATATTCGTATATCTCGACTATAATAGTGGGTTGATTTTTTTTTGATGAAATTGGTGAAATTTTTGTATAGTTTGATATTTTAACTTTTATTGGATGTTTTGTATCCAAACTATGATGTAGAACTATTGAAAGTGCTTGATTTTTTTTTTAGTTTCGTAGCTGTTTTCTTTTTATTTGAATGCATACAATATTTTTGTATCCCATTATGTTAATGTAAACACTAACAATATGAGATTTTTGTATCCCATTTTTTTTGGATGTTTTGTATCCAAATTATGATGTAGAACAAATGAAATTGTTTGTTTTTTTTAGTTTGAAAGCTGTTTTTTTAATGCATACAGTGCTTTGTATCCCATTAAGTTAATGTAAATAGTAACAATATAGGGATAAAGTCATAAAAAATATGTGATATACTGAACAGAGTACAACTAGGGATTAAAAATCATAAAGTAATTAAGAATTGTATACCACTATTTGTTGCCTTGTAGTAAGTTCTGGATTCAATTTGTTGTAGTTGAGCTAAAAGGTGAAATCTTTGTATGTAAATACAGATCAGTATGTATTGAGTGTGTGTTCTATATTTTTTCTTTTTGAAGCTAGCTACCTGGAAGGCCATTCAAGAAGTATCGTGACAAGGCGTACAACGAGCTATATGGGAAGAAGAGCAAGAATTCTTGCAGTACTTGTGGGTTTAAGGGGCACAATGGGCGTTCGTGTAGGAATGGACCGCGTATTGTTTAGTTCATGATGCTTGAATTTTTTATCTTATTAGAGTGGAATTGTTTCCCAATTTCTAATGCCCTCTGTTTTATATATTTACTTGTTTGGAATTCTTTGAATATGTGTTCAACTGAAATGTATTCATATTCATGTTATGAAGTTATTTTATTTTTGTATATTTAACGTGTGAATACTTTAAAGTGTAATTGAAAAATTATATGAGTCACAAATTTAAATTATATAAAAAATGGAATACAATCGATATACCTAAAAATATGTATAACTTAAAATACAAAAAAAATGTTGGTATAGAATTATAATGAATACAACTCTTTTGGTATTCTAGTTTAAGAAGAAAAAAATATACAAATTAGTAGTAAAATAAAATGATATTGAAAATGCATTTTTGGTGAAAACATAAAACATAGAATAAGTTGTATTCAAGCTAAATTGTATTTATATTTCAATATCCAGTCTTGTTATATTATTATTATTTCACTTTAAAATTGTAGTTACTATTTCTTTGGATCAGTTTATATTCCAAAAATAAGGATGTATTTCAATATCAGTTTGTATTCCAAAAATCAGGATGTATTTCAACATCATTTTGTATTCCAAACGCCAAATGAATACCAAATAAGTTTGTATTTCAATATCAATTCATCACAATTTTATATATTATGTTTTCATCAAACTTATATTGCTTTAACAAAATAAAATACAAAAATATCTTCTTAATACAGTTATGATTAAAACTGCATAGGGTATACACATGAATACAAAAAATAAAATACAAAAAATGTCTTACTAATACAGTTATGATTAAAATACAAAAAATGTCTTACTAATACAATCATGATGGAAATTCCCCAAAACTTGGGTAATACACAAATCAAATGAGGGAAATTCCCCAAAATTTTGAATATTATTTGGTATACCTTAAGTAATTTTGATTGATTCAGTCATTGTAGACAATCAGATGCTTTCCCCAAATTCTAAAACCTTAAAAGCAAATTTCGATATTATCAAATATAAATGTATTAAAAATCAAACAAAATAAACATATAAATGAATTTTTAGATTCTACTAAATCTGAAAAATTAAAACAAAATCACAAAATAAATTGAAAAAAATTGTTTAAAAGACTAAAAATTTGAAATACATAAATATTTGATGAATATCTAAACAAAATCTCATAAAAAATGAAAAAATTGACTGAAAATCCGTAATATATACAATCCGGAATACACCATAATCGGTGATTTTAAAAAGCAAATCAAAAATAAATCTCAATAAATAATGGAAATTACATTTGCTAATTGAAAAATTTCTTGAATTAGTATAGAGATTTCGTTTAACAATTGAGAAATTTCTTGAATTAAAATAGAGATTTTGTTGAACAATTTGTGAGAACCTTGAAGGGAGAAAAGCTGGAAAACGTGAAAGGTGGGGAAATAAGGGTAATGGGTAGTGGTGTAATTATTTTTTTCTTTTTAAACGGTTATTAGTTTAGAATTTGGTCTAATATAGGACTGTTTTGATAAATAAAAGGAAATTTTAATAATAAAATCTGAATACAAATTATTTTCTAAAATATTACCATTCTGACATTTTAAATAAATATTTTAAAGTGTTGTTGTTTTGACTAATTATGTTAGGTATTATGACTTGATTGCTAATTTTCCCATTCAGGTTAGACTTTTATTTACTAAATACTTATTTGACTAAAACGTGTTAATTTAAGGAAAAATTACTTAAATACACAACACTTCTTTACCTATTCTCAATATTTCCCTACTCTTTTACTAAAATACAAAAATCCCTTATTTTCCCCCAATTCAACTTAATCGGATACTTTATTAATTTAAGTATCCGTCCGTTATTAATTAAAGTATCTGCGCTGTTATATTATGCATCCGCTCGTTAATTAAGTATCCGTGTAGCTAACAACTTAATAATTTAAGTATCCGCCCGTTATTAATTAAAGTATTCGCGCTGCTATATTATGCATCCACCCGTTAATTAAGTATCCGTGCTGCTAACAACTTAATAATTTAAGTATCCGCCCGTTATTAATTAAAGTATCCGCGCTGCTATATTAAGTATCCACACTGCTATATTATGTATCCGAAAAACACTAAAAAAAGGGATTTTTGGTAATTAATGAAAGAGTAGGAAAAGGAAGTAATTTCTTTCTTATACTATGTCATTTGCCTAATTTTTACTTAATTTAATCTAAGGTTTGTATGTATGTGTCAGTTCCTCTTTTCTCTTGGGCCAGAACTCCATTCAATGAGTCCAAATGGGTACCTAGTTACCTTAAATTTCTCTTGAGCAGAGCCCAAATTTCAAGTGTCAGTCGTAGCCCAAGTTCTTAGAGGACTAATTTTGAGTCCACAAATGGAGTAACAAACAGGTTGAAGAATAATATACTAAGTTCAAAAACTAGTATACAAAAGTAGAACCTAATATACAGGAAAGGGAATCAAATAAACAGGGAATATGTGGCTGATATACACTGATCGTATACAGTTCTAATGAGCTAAAATCCCAATGCTCAGAGAAGACATTTTGCTGAGATTTCGAGATGAAAAGCCCAAAATGCATTTGGGTTAAGAAAAGGAACCTCTTGCTTCTCAATTTATTTGTATATAATTTATTTGCAATTACTAAACTATCACGAGTTTAATAAAAAATAAAAATAAAAATTGGAACTCTCTTCATATACTTGGTTTGTTTCAGTTTTCAAATAAATAAATGAAACTAAGTTAGTCTTGTTTATCCCTTGAACAATGTAATTTTCTTGAGTTGGCTTTTTTTTAAAGCAACTTCGAAATATCTTTCTTTTAATTGCTCTAAATTAGTCAAATGATTTGCTTAGTTAAATCGATGTATAATCATGTGTTAATAGATATTTTAAGTGTTTAAAACCTTCTTGAAATATTAATAAGAATTCTTACTCCACTTTTGAAAATTTTTAAAAAGATTTTTTTTTGCCTTTTTTTAATTAAGGTTTTCTTAATTTCTTTTTAAAAATTAAGGGACGACTTTAAGTATATTTTATAAATAGTGAAAATATTTCAGACATTTCAAATTCGTATTTTCCAAAATGGTCAAAATCATGACATAATAAAAATGATGATTCCGCTGAAATATTGAACTAGGTTCTAACGAAAAGTTTTTTTCTAACTCTTGTTTGACAAACTATTCAAATTTGTATAAGTAATTACAATAATTAAAGAACATTCGGATGCAAAAAAAAGAAGAAAATAAACCTTGAATTATCACAATAATCTCTATGAAAGCAGTAAATCAATGCTAAGAATAATAATTATACAAAAGTTCATAGCAAAGGCAGTTCGTAACACTAAAAATATCATCCATTTATTTTTTATTTGTCATTTCGCCAATTTTCTTGTTGGCATCGCTTACTTACTTTATAAGATATGAAGACGGGACAATCGCACAAAAAATTCTATCTAATAGAGTATATATAGTGAGCCAAGTAAATTGCTTTCCAATTTCGTCTTAGAATATTCATCAAAAATAAATGAAGTCTTATTTGTCTAAACTAAAAGTTGACGCTCACACATTAATAATTGGATTGCACAACAAAACTTAATTGCATATCCCAAAGAAACGTACTGTATCGACCAAAAAAGTTAATATTTATAATTTTTATTAAGTCAAATGAATTAGAGCACCAAAACACGTTTCAACCGTCCTAATCAAAATACAATGGGCATGTTTCTGCTGGCCATAGTTTCTAGTCTAGCATTATATTACTTTACTTAGTAGAAGAGGTTCCAAGCAAGGGCCTCTTCGTCAATTCACTATTTTTGTCTTTCACTTCTTTCTGCTTTTGTGCAACTGCACGTGTCCTCCTTCTAGATTATGCTACCATGTTTCATTATAAATTTTTATGTTTTATTACTTTATAAATAAATACAAAATATAAGTCATAATAATTAATAGTTTAAAATATTTGAAAATAAAAAAAATGTTAACTCTCAAAATTTTATCTATGCCACATAAAAGTATTATAAGTCATTATAATTAATAGTTTAAAGTATTTGAAAACATATATATATATAAATGTTAACTCTCAAAATCCATCTATACCACATAAAAGTATTATAAGTCATGATAATAAATAGTTTAAAATATTTGAAAACATATATATAAAAAAAGATTAACTCTCAAAATCCATCTATACCACATAAATTGGGATAAAAGTATTATAAGTCATAATAATTAATGGCTTTAAATATTTGAAAACATATATATAAAAAAATTGTTAACTCTCAAAATTCCATCTATACCATATAAATTGGGATAAACGAAAAAATATATATTATGTAAAATACATAAAAATATACTATAAATCATAATAATTAGCAAGTTATATATCAAAAAGAACTTATTAAAAAGCTGGCTAACTTTTGAAATTTTATTTGTATAGCATAAATCAAGACAAATGAAGTGATATATATTATATGAAAATTACATTAAAAAAGTACTATAAATCACAATATTGGGACAAAAGTATTTTAAAAATTGGTTGACTCTCAAATTCATCTGTCTCACTTAAATTGGGACAAAAAAAGTAACATATATCATATGAAAATTGCGTAAGACATATTATAAATGGTAATAATTAACAACTTAAAAAATTTAAAAACATATTAAAAATTGATTGACTTCAAATTTCATATATATCACATAAATTAAAACAGAAAAATTTATATATATTGAGTCCCGTGCTGACACGGGTCTCGTATCTAGTATATATATATATATTTATGTGTGTTAGACAAACGAAAAAAAAGTTGACGTTATTGGTTATGACTTCTTTATTTTTTTACATTATTTGGTTGATTCATCATTTGTTTTTTTTGTTACAATTTAAATTGATTATATGTTAGTATCATGTGAGTGCACTTTCCTCCCACAGATTACTGTTAGAAGATTCACTTCCAAATGTGGATTGATCCATTGATGACACATTTACACATTTGATTAATAAGTTGAAAATTTAATAAAATAAGGAGTAGGTACAGATTATATTATTGATTCCTTAACGATGAAACGTTTAAAGAAAATGCAGTGCCTTCATGTTAACAAAAACTTAACATAAAAAATTGAGGGGTCGTTTGGTAGAATGCATTGGAGAAAATAATGCATGTATTAGCTTTGTATTACTAGTAGTTTATTTGATACACTTTTTTAACCTATGTATAACCAATGCTTGTATTAATAATATCACGGATTTCTATGCATTAGTAATATAATGAGTTGTAATGCATGCATTAGCATAGTAAAAGTCACAAAATAAAGAGTAAAGAGAGATAAAATAGATAGAATTAACACAAACTTGAGCATTTTAGTGAGCGTAAATTGCTTTTTAGGCATGGAGATGAAATTTGCTATCCGTATGAAATTAAACTATAAAAGCTTTGGTAGAGAATTAACCTTTTCATTAACAGTAAAATGTTTTTTTTTCCCTAAAACAAATATACTAACGGATAAATCCAAACAGACCTTTAGCAGAGTAAATGGTGGCTGCTTCCTACCAATTTATATGAAAGTGTCAGATTGGCGGAAGAATTTAAGAATTAAAAAAAAAAATGATTTAAAATTAGTCACAAAAATTTGTGGCTATAATTAAATCGTCTCAAGTTAATTTTATTAAATTTTAAAAACATATCACTCTTTTTTATACGGATTAAAAGAGAAAAAAACAATTAGCACGAAGAGAATATTAAAGATATAGCGAAAGAAACCTAATTACATACATTTAGGGGCTAATTACATCATATTTTGAAAGTTTTTTCAATTATAATAATTTCGAATTTTTTATTGCTCTCGAATACATTTCTTGATTGTCCGATACATTGCAAACGATACATTAATATTACTTAATGAGAGGAATGTATCTGAGAGGGATAATAGTTTGAACAAATATGGAGTCATTTTGCAATTTTTCTGTGTGTTCCAGTGATACAAAGTCATTAGAGAAGTTGTGCGTTGAAAAGTTATTGTCAGTCTCCTTTATGATCGTGTTATCTGTGAAGGACAATTTAACTTCTTAGAGTAGTTGGGGTTGGGCCGATTTAACCGGCTATAAACAATGTGACAACTATTATTTGGCTTTAAAAAGTCCTTTCGTGTTTCGATATGCTTATTAATTAAATAGTGTTGCTTGAATCTTTATTCCTTAGTATTGATTTAAGAAATGGGTGATGTTATCAGTTACGTAAATATGAATGATAGTATTAGGTTAGTAAAAAAAGTGTCACTGATACTACCTCTTTGTCAACTAATATTATCATTCGGAAAATGTCTTTATGCCTTGAATTCTTGTAAGTTTTTATTGAACCCCTTCGAATAACTAATACTCTCATCACCCAATTGACGGGGTGTTTTGATATCGTGTTAATCAGTAAACTTTGTTTTGATAGTTTAGTTTTTCGTAGCCATGTGTGCTAAATCTGGATGATCAAAGCACACATATATAAAGTAGATTAGAGCAATTTCCAAGAACATTAATTATGTTGCTTTCCCTCTTTTTAATTTTTTTAAGGCATTTACGGATTTTTTTACAAAAGACAAGGATCGTTCGTTCCCTTTTGTTGTGAGCGGCGTATATTGTCATGAAAACATAAGAAGAGTAGTGAGAATAAAATGTATGAGCGCTTTTTGAATTATTTCATACAAATAGTAGTCTGTGTATTTATTAACTCAATGAGAAATAAATATATAATTTAATGAGTACGTTGTACGTTGTATGTTTGTTTTTCAAGGTGCAATAGTTGCAGGTGTGGTTTGTTCTAAAATGTTTTTGTGTAGAATTGAATACATCTAAGGAACGATATAGGAGTGTTATTGCGACAACCACAGTTGCAAATAGATTAAGTAAAACAGACAAGTGGTGTGGTGGAATGCGGGGTGCATGTTGTTCATTTTTACTCCTTTAAGCAAGAACAATACATCGTTATATTCTTTAGTATTTTATTTTCACTATTTATTTCACTAGTTGAACCTCTTTTACCTAACTCATATTTGGTTCTCTTTGTAATTGAGCCGGCGGTTGGTGTTATATAGTTTATTAACTCATTATGTTCCACTTAGTAGTGTCCTTAATTAATTAAAGTACAATTAATTTATTTTTAATCCACTTTATATTAAGTTATCAAGGAATGATTGGTTGCAAAGCATAATATATTTTGGGAGGTGATTTAAGTACTGGTGACGACTTCAGCTTTAAAGCACTGATAATATGTTAGATTATATTCACAAACTAATTATAAAGGGATTATATTTTATGCGATAAATAATGGAGTAGTAATATAAGAATTATTCGGTGGAGGTTGCTTACGTTAAGATATTTTTTTTTCTTAGCTGCTCTTATTCGTTGATTGCTAATAAATATATTCTTATACAATATTTTATTTTAGATAAAATAATTGTGCAATTTTTTTTACATGACGATTGTTGTTCTTACACTATAACCCATACGAACTTCTATGTTAAGAGATTCTTTTAAATTTATTTATGCGGAGAACCAAATGACCCCTGCATATCCTGAACAAATCAAGCAAAAGTTAATTATTATTATAATAGAAAATGTAAAGAGAAAAAGGAGGTGGGGGTGGGGGAGCTGCCTTCTATGTATTCTCTTTTGGGGTATGAATTAAAACTATAGAAAATAGTAAAAAAAGTTCTTAAATTATGAAGTAAATAAAAATGTTTTTTGTTTATAGTTTGGTCAAGAAATGTTTCTATTGTTACTAAATGTATCAAAAATGTCTTTTTTTGAATAAATATATTGATTATTTTTTCTTTATAAACACATCTTATTCCTAATAAAAATATTAAGTACTTTTAAGGAACCTATTCTTGTTTTCTTTCTTTCAAAATCACTATAACTAATAAACAAATTAAAAAATAATTGTCTTCTTAAAATCATATATATTTAAAAGATCATAGTAAATAATAATCTAAAAAAAATATAATAAAATAAGAAATATTTTAAATTTTTTCTTATTGACGTCAAAAGCATTTTTGGACCAAACTATTGACAATAAGGGCATCTTTGAACCAAATTACTACCTAAAGATATTTTTATTGGATTTCATATAGTTTAAAGACATTTTTTTCATTCTCCACTAAAACTATGTAGAAAAAAAAAACAATCTTACCTTCATAATCATAGATGTATCATCACTAATCACACACACAAAAAAAAAGTTTTTATACATGAAGTCATGCCTATATATATAATGAGTAATAAATATATGTATACACATTAGAGTGCAAGAGGAGGTAGGATGGTGTAGCTTTCCTAGTTTTAGGCAACTTCCCTTTTTCTTTCTTTAAGAACAAAATGTTTTATAAAAGCAATAAAGCGAAATAAAAAGTATGATTAAATTATTGGAACTTGAATATTCACTATCTAAATTTTCACGTCTTTTTCGACATTACTATTCTCAGCTTCACATTGTTACTTCCATTTATCAAGGATCATCTTACCTAACTATGGAACTAGATTTTTAAACTAATAAAATCTAGATATTACAAGTTATACAAATAATATAATAAATTTCAAGCTTTTCTCATATATTAAGATAAAATAATAAAAGAACCTTATGGAAAGTTACGCTGAAATTTTGCTTTAAGTAAAGTAATAATGGTGGTGATTTCTCGGATGATTATAATTAAATAAGTTATTTTGCAAATGTCCACTGATCTTTTTTGTTTTACTTTATTTTTTTTCCTTTTAAGTGTTTGGAGAAATGGAACAGTCTACTAATTAAGTGTACCTACTTTGCACATGTATATACCGTCAAAAAATAATAAATGTATATAAAAGGAATAATTTATTAAAGATACATTATATTATTAAGTATAAAACTTTAAAAAAAACATAAAAATTTTAATATAAAAAGTGTATGTAAAGATATATTCCTCTTGAAACCAGATCAATATCCATTTCTCAATAGATCTATTTATCGATAGAAAGATATAGATCTCGATATGGATCTATCTCCATATTTAGATTTTACGTGTGTTCCTCTTTGAGGTAAAAAGTTTCAACTTACGCTAAGAGGAACGTCTATTCATAATAAATAATTAATGAGATTACATACTTTGAAAGATATAGGGAAAAGGGTTTGAAAAATACCCCAACTTTGGTCGGATTTGCTATTGCGATACTAAATTTTCATGAGGACCTATTACCTCCCTAGACTATTTAATACCGTATTTTAAACATATATATTTGCCCACGTGGCCATAAAAAATAATGCAAAATTACAAATAATAATGTGTCCACGTGGGCATATATATACCTTTAAACTACACTATTAAATAGTTCAAGGGGTAAAAAATACGGTATTAAATAGTCTAGGGAGGTAATAGGTCCTTATGAAAGTTTAGTATCGCAACAGCAAATCCGACCAAAGTTGGGGTATTTTTCAAACCCTTATCCCAAACGATGGTGTTGAGAATGATAAGAGCAATGCAGAATCAAAGGCATGAAACAACTCAACATACGTGTTCCTAACTATAGTTGTTATTCTGTAATTACCTTTCCAATTTTCAGTTAATTAGTTAGGATTAGTTGTGAGTCGGTTAGAATAGTTCATTAAGTTAGTTATCACATCTACTATAAATAGGACATTTACAGTGTAAATCATTAAGAGATTGAATAACAAACATTCATCTACTACTTCTTCTCTATATTCTTCTCTTCTCATCTACTTTCTAGCTTAATTTATTTCATAAAAATTTACATAGTATCAGAGTTATTGCAACTAGTATTCCTAGTTGAGTAATTCGATCGAATTGATTGCAAGTTTGTGGAGAATCATCAATGACAAAAAATACAATTGATCTAGCAGTTTTTTCCCCATATCCACTATGAAGATCAGGAACTAGAATTCCATTTCCAGCAATCGACTACAATTATCCCTTGTTTCTTTATTCTTCTGATGTGAGTGGTACAATTATCTCTTTTCAATTAACTGGTGCAGAAAATTACTCTTTATGGTATAGGTCGATGAAGATAGAACTGTTAGCTAGGAAGGAATAAGATGGGTCTAGTTGATGGAACGTGTTTCAAGGATAAGTTTCCAGGGATAGAAGGCAACCGGGAAAGGGTGAATGTGATTATGTTGGCGTGGATCATGAATTCTGTAGATAAAGGGCTTTTTGGAGGCATTATGTATGCATCGTGTGCACAACATGTGTGGAAGGATCTCTGTAAGAATTATAATAAGATAGATGGATCAAGAACTTTCAATCTACATAAAGAGATTGTTATTATTAACTCAAGGAACACGTTTTGTGTCTATTTACTTCTCAAGATTGAAAGGTATGTGGGAGGAATTTGAGGTTGTTGTGCCTGCCCCATCTTGTGAGTGTGACAAGTCCAAAGAGTATGTAGCACATTTGCAAAAACTTACGCTATTTCAGTTTCTTTTGGGGTTAAATGACTCTTACTTACAAGCAAGATTCAGATCTTGTTGATGAGTCCACTTTCATCGGTGAATCAACCATATTCAATGATTATGTCTAATGAAAGTCAAAAGTCTGTAGTGGTTACAATAGGAATCTTAGGGACTAATCCCAATTCTGGCCATCGGTTTTATAAGTTAGCTATGTACTCAAGAATGATGGCAGTCAAAAGTTCAAGAAAAATGAAAATATGTATTATGACTATTGCAAACTCAAGAATCTTACTAAAGAGAATTGTTAAAGTTTAGGGGGGTATCCTCATGACTTCAGGCTAAAAAAGAAAGGTCATAACACTAAATGATAAAGAACACAATATCTCTGTTAGAATCAGTAATAGAGATTCACTAATTGAAGAAGAAGAGAGAAACAAATCTATATTGAGTTACAAAACTAAAAATGAATGAATGTACATCTTTGGTAGTATCTATTCTATTTATAATACATCCAATTTAAGCATTTAACTAGACTGGTAGACTTAACTTAACTATAGTTAGTTGTAACTACCTTTACTAACTGTATCTGTTACTGACACATACTAACAGATTCTATAACTAATACTACACTAACTCTTTGCTTCATAACACCCTTCCTCAACCTGGTGGCTGAAATAAATCTTTTACCCCCCAGCTTGGACATTAGTTGTAGATGTGCTGCTTTCCATAAGCCTTTAGTAAGTAGGTCTGCCAACTGATCTCTCGTTGATACATGATTAGTCTTGATCATTTTTTGTTGTAGTTTTTCTCTAACAAAGTGACAATCAATGTCAAAATGCTTGGTCTTCTCATGAAAAATAGGATTGGATGCAATTTGGATTGCATCCTTACTATCACAATAGAGTTGAACTAGATGCTTGATATTTACCCCTAGCTCCTTATATAGACCAATAAGCCAAGTGATCTCTACTACTGTTGATGCCATACTCCTGAATTCAGCTTCAGCAGAACTCCTTGCTACTATCTCTTGTTTCTTAGATTTCCATGATATGAGTGCATCTCCAAACTTCACCAAGTAACCTGTTACAGACCTCCTTGTTTGTAGACAAGTACCCCAATCAGAATCACAGTAAGTAGTAAGTAACTCTGAGCTTTGAGCAGGCATAAACAAACCTAGAACATGAGATGTTTTAATGTATTTAACTACTCTAAGAGCTGCTTTCATGTGAGACTCTTTTGGAGCATGCATATACTGGCTCAAGACTTGTACAACAAAGGATATGTCTACTCAGGTCATTGTTATATATAACAGCCTTCCCACTAACCTTTGATATCTTCCAATATCTTTCAAAGGTTTATCTGTTGAAGTAACTTCTGATCCATGTACATGTTTATCATACTCAATAGATGTCAGCCTTACATTAGGATCCATAGGTGTATGAACTGGTTTTGCACCAATCAATCCCATTTCAGAGATTAGCTCCAAAACATACTTGAGTTGATTCATCACATACCCCTCCTTGGTTCTAGCAAGCTCAATGCCAAGAAAAAACTGCAGTTCTCCCAAGTCTTTCGTCTTAAACTTAAGTTTCAGATCATTTCTAGTCTGTTCAATCAAGCTGCTACATATACCAGTTACTAGAAGATCATCTACATACACAAGAACCACCACCAATTTTTTTCCCATTGTTCTAGTAAACAATGAGTAATCATAATGGCTTTGAACAAACTCCAACTGAACTAATGCTTCAGTTAACTTTAGATTCTATTGCCTAGGTGCTTGTATGAGCCCATAGAGAGATTTGTGTAGTTTGCAGACTTTGTTAGACCCCTCCTGTATGCAAAATCGATGATGCACAACCATATAAACATCCTCAGGGAGATCACCTTGTAAGAAAGCATTGTGCACATCCATTTGAAAAACCAACCAGTGTTTAGCAGCAACCACATCAAGGACATATCGGACAGTAACCATCTTAGCCACAGGGGAAAAAGTCTCAGTGTAATCCAGGCCCTCCTTCTGATGAAATCCCTTAGCAACTAGTCTGGCTTTGTATCTCTCAACATCACCTGAGGCTAAGTACTTCACCTTGAACACCCACTTACAACCAATAGGTTGCTTGCCAGGAGGTAGCTCAGTGATTCTCCAAGTATTATTATCCTCCAAAGCAGAAATTTCAGCTTGCATTGCCTCTACCCACTTAGGTTGGACTACAACTTTTTCAAAAAAATTAGGCTCAGAAATATTGGAGTAAGCAGCCAATGCTGCACCATAGGAAGCAGTGAGAAGAGCATAAGATACATGATTGGAGACAGGATATTTGCAGGAGGCTTTAGGCTGAGCTGTCAAGAAATCTTGCATCCATATAGGAGGCTTAGTGGATCTAGTAGACCTTCTTAATTGAACCGTCTCAGAATGCGTCAATGAAGCAGGACAAGAATCACCTAATACATTCCCATCGTCAGGAGAAGAGTCAGCAGGAGGATCAAATCCACTGATAGATGAACTAAAAGCAGCAATGTTCTCAGCAGGACTGGGAGCAGAAACCAACAGTGGAATCTCTTCAAGGAATTGCAGGACAGGAAATAAAGGGGGACAATCAAAGCTCATATGCTTAAAGGGGAATACTGCCTCTTTAAACACCACATCTCGACTGATAAAGAACTTTTTGGTAGCTAAAGCATAAAACTTGTACCCCTTTTGGAAAGTAGAATAACCAACAAACATAGCAGGAACAGACCTAGGAGAAAACTTGTCAACTTTCCTCACCTCAGTGACAAAAAACAAGACATCCAAACACCCTTAAATGATCAAGTACAGGGGGACCTTTATACAACAAATCATGAGGAGTCTGTCCTTGCAGCACAGTAGAGGGGAGTCGGTTTATTAGGTAAACACTAGTGTGAACACATTCACCCCAAAAACGAAGGGGAAGACTAGCCTAAAATCTCAGTGACCTAGCCATATCTAAGATGTGTCTGTGCTTCCTTTCCACAACCTCATTATGTTGAGGAGTATAGATACATGAACTCTGATGGATAATACCTAGAGTATGAAGTAAAGTAGTGACATGTGAGTTGAAGAACTTACACCCATTGTCAGATCTAAGCACTTTGATCTGAGTTGAAAATACATTTTGCACTATCGCAAAGAATTGAGTTAAAGCAACAATGACTTCAACCTTAGAATTTAGCAGGAATAACCATGTATATCTTGAGAAATAATCAACCAAAGTAAGAAAATATCTCTTATTATCATGAGTAGGAACTCTATAGGGACCCCAAACATCAACATGTAATAGTTGAAAACAGGTAGTAGTAGTAAATTGCTCAAAGGAAATGATAGTCTGGCTTGCTTAGCCAATGGACATACAGTACAAATGGTAGAAGAACTAGATGGAAAATGTTTGAAACACCTAAGTTTTCTGATAGTAGAAACAGGCACATGACCTAGTCTCTGATGCCAAAGAGACATATCTAAGCTACAAGACTGAGTAGAAGAAACTGCATTAGCGACATGAACTGAATCCTGTGTAGACTTCAATGAATCTCCTGAGATTAGTTGACTATCAACATGCACAACATACAAATCATTCTCCAGTCTGCCAGTCCCCCTAACAGTCCCACTTGAGAGGTCCTGAAAGACACAAAAATTAGGATAGAAGAGGACACAACAATTGAGCTCCTTTGTTAGTTTAGATACAAACAACAAATTGTAATGGAAGGCAGGAATATGAAAAACATTGGAAATCTCTGTCCCTCTAAGGACCTGAGAAGAACCAATGTGATTAACATGAGCAAGTGCACCAGTGGGTAGATGAACTTTGTTACATGAATTATGTTGTAAAGAGACTTGTGGTGTGATCAAATTATCATTGTGTACCATATGTTGAGAAGTGCCAGAGTAAATAATCCACTTATTATCATTAGCAGAATGCATCATACCTGATGCCATCAGATTGTCACAGTTGGTGTTGGCCTTTGCCTTCTCATTCTCTTGATCCAACATGTGTAGAAGTTGTTGATACTGTTGTGGAGAGAAGTGAGGATGCTGCTGAACCTGTGGGTCAAAATGAGCTAGTGGAGACTGCATGTTAGACATAAGAGCATGAGAGGTAGTAGGAGAGAAACTACCACTGTAAGACATTCCAAGAGCACTTGGAGTTGATCCTTGACCAGTATTTGCTGAATACTGCCTCAGCTGAGTAGTACAACATTAGCACCCACAAGATTTGCTGCATGAATATATCCATGTGGTGTTCTTTTCATACCCTTCCAGTCAGGAGGATAACCATGAAGTTTATAATAGGTAGCTCTGATGTGACCTTTCCAATTGCAGTAGTCACAATAGAGATTGCTGGTAGCTCTTTAATGAGATCTAGAACCAGATCCTGAAAGAGGATTAGGTCCTGAGTATGAACTAGAGCCTGATCTAGGTACATGACTCTTAATATTGTTGAAGAATGCCATGTCATCATTCACCAAACCATGATTATCAACACTTACAACATTGGATTTACCAAGTATTCTCTGGCTTTCCTCAGGCATAACCAGAGAGTAAGCCTTGTTCACACAAGGTGCTGGATCCTGCATCATAATCTGACTTCTACACTGATTATAGACTCATTTAGCCCTAAAAGAAACTGCATCAACCTCTAGTACTCAAAATGAGTTGCATAAGTCTTAGAAACTTCACAGGCGCAACTAGGACATAGCATAAAAGAGTCAAATTCCATCCACAATTCCTTGATTTTGGAGAAATAGCTATACACAGAAAACATTCCTTGACTAAGTGTAGCAATCTCCTTGTGTAAATAAAAGATCCTAGAGCCATCTACTTTGTCAAATCTCTCTTTCAAGTCAGTCCATACTTATTGAGCACTACTAGCATAGACTATTCCACTTAACAATTCCCTGCTTATAGAGATCATAATCCATGACAGGACTATGGCATTACATTTTCCCCAAAGATCATGTAATGAGACAACAAACTTATCCTTTGAAAACTGACCAGTAATAAAACCTAACTTCCCTTTTCCCAGTAGTCCAATCTTCATAGATCTACTCCATAGAGAATAGTTTTCAGATCCAGTGAGTTGAATTAAGACCAAGGAACTACCTGGAGTATCACATGCCTGCAAATGAAGAGGATGATGAGCATCGACTCCTGTATGAGCTCCCGTAGTTCCTAAAAGAGATCCTGTAACTGAATTAATAGCAGTTGCATCCACTATTGAAAAAAACTCGAATGAACTCTAATCTTCACTGCTTCTGGGATAATGCACACTACTCCTTCACGAGCCTACTGCTGCACTGAAAATAGAGAGATACTCAAAGTGATACCTCGAGCTCTGATACCATGTTAGAATCAGTAATGGAGATTCACTAATTGAAAAAGAAAAAAGAAACAAATCTATATTGAGTTACAAAACTAAAAATGAATGAATGTACATCTTTGGTAGTATCTATTATATTTATAATACATCACATTTAAGCATTTAATTAGACTGGTAGACTTAACTTAACTATAGTTAGTTGTAACTACTTTTACTAACTGTATTTGTTACTGACACATACTAACAGATTCTATAGTTAATACTACACTAACTCGTTGCTTCATAACAATCTCATGAACAGGTTCTTCGTGATTATGGGCATTCTTCAAAATAGAGGCTTTCGAATGAACAACAAAATCAACTGGAAGCTTGTCATCTGTCAAAGGATAAATATCCACACTGACGACAGTTTCTAAACAAAGCTCTAGAATCAGTTCATTCAGCCAATGTGCAAGGTATAAACAATGTTTCAACTTTATTACTAATACAAATTCTACTCCTACATAGATAATTGACACATGTGCTACTAACCACATGGTGGCAGATCTGAGTTGTTTAGACAAATCCATTATACATAAGTGTGATAAACCAAAGAAAGTATATCTACCTAATAGAGATATTTCATTAGTTGAGTTCATTGGTTTAACTGTTCTACCAAACAAGAACGTCATAACTGGAGTCTTTCAAGTACTTTAGTTTAAGTTTAATTTGTTGTCAGTATCAAAACTCACTAAAGAGCTATAGTCTGCTGCTACTTTTTTTTCTTGATTTTTGTATATTTCAGAATCTGTCACATAGGAGGATGAAGAAGATGGATAAATAATATGGTGGTTTCTACTTACTATCAAGCAAAGCAAGTCCAAGAGATATAAATGGTGCATCTAGTTGTTATGTTCCATTGCTAAGTATAGATACTAAACTAGACATAGATTTGTGGCATAAGAGATGTGGACATACAACTAGTTTAGTATTAAAGAAAATATTGTCTTAAGACTTAAGTAGCATAATTAAGACAGTAAATGAATGCACTATATGTCCTTGTGCTAACAAACTAGGATACTTTTCCAGATAGTATTTCTAATAGTTATGATTGTTTTGATTTGATTCACATAGATTTGTGGGGACCTTATCAAAACCTCATTAATGATGGATATAAATACTTTCTCACTGTAGTAAATGACATGTCTAGATACACTTGGATTTATTTTTTTGAAACTCAAATCTGATATTTGCGTTGTTATTCAACAATATTTAGTTCCTATTAAAACTCAATTTGACAAGTCTGTTAAATGTATAAGGTTAGAAAATGGTACAAAACTCTTGAATAGTGTTTGCTCAAACTTGTTTACTTCTTTAGACATTATACATCAAACTGCATGTGCCTATCCTCCTCAGCAAAATGGTATTGCTAAAAGAAAGCATAGACACATTCTTAAGCTTACAAGAGCTATTAGTTTTCAAGGTCACATTCTTATCAAATTTTGGGGCTTGTGTGTTCAAGCTGTTGTATATTTTATAAATTGACTTCCTAATACTGTAATTAATAACAAGACTCCTTTTGAAAAGTTGGTTGAAAATCCCCCTACAATATCATATCATATCTAAGAGTAATAAGTTGTTTGTGTTTTGCTAAAGTTGTACAAGAAACTGATAAATAAAGAGTAGGTCCAAAAGGGTTGTTCATATAGGCTATGCTACTACTCAAAAGGGTTACTTGTTATATGATTTAACTTCTTTTACTTTCTTTGTACACAGATATTCAGGGAAGATACATTTTTATTCAAAACACAAGACCAAAAAAATACACATATATTTCGGTTCACTACTTAAATGATGGACAAACAACTTCTACTTCTGAATCACCACATCAAGTACCCATTACAGATCAACCCTAAGAATCAAATTCATCTAAGGTGGTGTCTGAAAGAGTACAATGTGTGGAACAGGTTCCTATACATGTTCCAGTGGTACTACAAAAAGAGAATAGAAAACCCCGAAGAGGTAAAAAACCACCTTTATGGATGAAAGATTTTGTATCTCTCGATGATCAACCGACACCATATTCTCTGGATAAATACTAATTATATGACAAGGTAAACCATTCTTATCAAGTATATTTGTCTATGGTACATGTCAATACAAAACCTAGAAGTTACAAGGAAGTTGTTACTGATCCTAAGTGGGTTGAGGCATTGCAATATGATATTGATGCACTACAAAATAATCATACATGGGAAGTGGTCACTTTTCAAATGGTTAAAGTACATATAGGTTGCAAATGGATCTATAAGCTCAAATATAAGAGCACAAGAGAAATAAAGAGATATAAAGCAAGGCTAGTAGCTAAAGGTTATAGACAAAAAAAAGGTATTTATTATAAGAAGAAATTTAATCCAGTAGTGATGATGAAGACGCTAAGAACAGTCATGACTATTGTTGCATAGAGGCAGTGGCATATTTATCAGATGGATGTGTTCAATGCTTTTCTACAAGGGGACTTACCTGATGAGATTTACATGAATATTCCTTAGGGATTTAAGATTAGAGGGAATAAAGTTTGAAGACTCACTATATCCCTCTATGGGCTAAAATAAGCACCAAGACAGTGGAATGCAAAACTGTCTCAGGCAATACTAAAGATTTGAATTCATGAAACAAAGTTAACATGATTAGTACTTCTTGTTCATCAAAAGAATAACAATTAGCATGATATTTGTTTTCATTTATGTGGATGATATGTTGATCACTGGAAGCAACCTACTATTAATTGAAGAAACAAAGAATTAGTTGAAGCAAACTTTCAAGATGAAAGACTTGGGAGAACTAAGGTACTTCTTAGGAATTGAGTTTGCCATATCAAAGCAAGATATTCTAATGCATCAAAGAAAGTATGCATTAGAATTAATTTCTGAAACTGGCCTACATGCAACCAAACCAGCTGAAACTCCAATTGACACTAACTCAACACTGACTACCAAGCAGTATGATGAGGAGATCTACAAGCGTACAAGATCACAAATGACAGAAGATGATCTACTAACTGATCAAGAATCCTATCAAAGAATAGTAGGCAAACTACTCTACTTAATCATAACAAGACCCGACATCTCTTACGGGGTTCAAACAGTAAGTCAATCTTTACAATAACTTAAAAAATCTCATACGAATGCAACATTAAGAACTGTGAGTTATGTGAAAAATCAATCAGGACAAGGCCTACTACTGTCCAGCTACTTGAAAAATACTATCACTGCTTATTGTGATGCAGATTGGGCCTTTTTCCCTCTAACAAGAAGATCAATAATTGGTTACTTTCTGCAGTATGGGGGGTCACTAGTTTCTTGGAAGTCAAAGAAACAAACAATTGTTTCTAGAAGCTCAGTTGAAACTGAATATGAGAGCATTGCAACCACTGCAACATAAATCATATGACTAAAAGGTCTAATTGAGGAACTTAGCATTGAAATCTCTCTATCTATCAACAAACATACTGATAGCAAGGCTGCTATTAAACTCGCAGCTAATCCAATCTACCATGAGAAAACCAAACACATTGAGATTGACTGTCATTTTATAAGAGAGAAGATCACACAAGGCCTAGTGTCTACAAGTACATTTCGACACAAGATCAACCAGCTGATCTACTCACTAAAGGACTCACAAAATACAACTTCAACATTTCAACTCCAAGCTAGGAGTTCTTAAAATCTTCTCACTTCCCAGCTTGCGGGGGAGTGTTAATAATGATAAGATCAATGCAGAATCAAAGGCATGAAATAACTCAACATAACCCGTTCCTAACTATTGTTGTTATTTTGTAACTACCTTTCTAATTTTTAGTTAATTAGTTAGGATATGTTGTGAGTCGATTAGGATAATTCATTAAGTTAGTTATCACAACTACTATGAATAGGATATCTACACTACAACATTTTATGTCTACAACCACTCTAGAAAAGTGTGGCCTAAACTATGAAAAAGTGTGGCCTTTGATAAAAGGCAACACTTTTTGATTTTAAGCAACACTTTTCCAGGGGTGCCCGAAAGTTGCCTTATCAACTACGCTTAAAAACGTAGACTAACGCTTTCCAGTACCTCATATAGCAACATTTCTATCTCATACAACTGCACTTTCAAGCATGGCCTTTGTTTCCTTTTTGCCCACGATTTAACGTGTTGCCTTTTATATCTAATGTATGACAACACTTTGAAGTGTAGTCCTTGCCCATGTGCATACCACAATTTACAGTCTTATGGCTACACTTTTAAGTGTGGTAATATTATTTTGGCTATAAAATATTTATATGCCATAATTTCTAATTAAAAAACACCAATATTGTTTTGCAATAAATAATCTCAAGCATTAAATTGGCTAATAAGTAATTCAAAAGATAGTACGTCTTGTGTACTTACACATACTTATAAAGTAATATTCTAAATATGTGCACACAATTGTTTAAAAAGTACTCTTACAATAGTTTAATATATTCTAGCAAAGAATATATTTCACAAAATCAAACATAATGTATTCAAACTTTTACAATAGTTCAAAAACTCTTCATCATCCACTTCAATGAGATCAAATTGACTTGTAGTGATCTTTCAAATTTGATCACCTCCATTTCCCTACACATTTATAATTTACGACAAATCAAATTGCAACAGTTATAGAAGAGGCAAGAAGTTCCAGATTCCAGATTGCACAGCAGTTCCAAAATGCAGATTGCAAATCTTTTGAGTTCCAAATTGCAGATTTCAATTCTAGATTGCAGATTTAAATTCCAGTTTGCAGATTTCTATTCCATTTTGCAGATTTATTGATCTCCAAATTGCAGATTACATTCCAGTTTGCAGATTTATTGAGCTCCAAATTGCAGATTACATTTCAGTTTGCAAATTTATTGAGTTCCAAATTGCATATTACAGTTTAGATATACTAATACATATTGACATAATTAAAACAGAAAGAGGTACCAGAAAGGTCCCAGATTCCAGATTTCAATTCCAGATTCCAAATTTCCATCACGGATTCTAGATTTCAATTCCAGTTTGCAGATTTATTGAGTTACAACATTAATCATTTCTACTTTATAATGAGCCAAATTAAAACCAAAAAGGTACCAGTAAAGAATAGAAATTAAACAAGATATTGAGATTTTAAAGTTGTGGAACACTAGTTTGTGGTCTTGTAGGTGTTAGTAATTCACATGAAATCAACAATACCATTCAACTTTTTAATTTTCAATAATAAAGCAACTGACACATTCAAATTGTACAAAATCAGAAACCATGTAGTCTATAAAGGAAACCGATTTCGACAAATCTTTTCACAAAGAAACCTTCAGATGAATAATATAAGATCTCATGATAAGTTTTTTCCTCCTAACTATATATTCATTTCCTTCTGTCTTCATGGCATGCACAAAAAATTAACTAATTAATTAATGATCAAATTAAATCCATAATGAGATGTCTTATCTCATATAACAGAAAAGTGTGCAACCTTAACAGAAAACTGTCTATCAAACTACACCTTTGGATCTTGTCTCGACCATTCTTACGACTCAAATTCATTGCCAGTCCATGGTTTCTAATCTACCATTCTGAAAATCCAATGCAAATGTAGAATTCACTTGCTCATCTGCTTGGGATCATATTAGAGAGAGAGAATAAACCAGCTCACAATTTTGGTCAACAACATTTCAAGTGTTTCTGCTGCTATAAACCAGAAAAATATACCATTCATCACAATTTTGTGGCAGGGCACTTTGCTAGAAATATCTAAAATATTTATGTTGATTCTCTAGTGATTGACAGTGATTATAAACCTCTTAGAAATGTGATTATGAGAAGGTGGACTACTAAGGCTAACAATGATGCTCAAATGCTAACAATGATGTTCCCATGATATACAAGTTGTTGTTTCTTGGAGAAGACCTCATAATGAGGTGATTAAATTGAACACGGATGGCAATGCTCTTGGGAACCAGGCAGAACTCGAATTGGTGGATGACACACCTAATTCTCGAAAAATAGAGTCACAAACACACAAGATCAATGCCAACTCCAAGTCCACTTCAGGACAAAGAACAAGGACAATATGAGAAAAATCCAAAGACACTCTAACAACTTTGGTAAATATGTTCCAAATTTACAAAAAGATAGAAAAATGATGAATAAAGTGCCTACTCACATATATCAAACTACTCCAAATTCCCAGAAAAATGCTAATAGGGACATAGTCCATAAACCAGCTCCCTACACTACTATCTAATCGTTTGCTGCAACTAAGATAAAATCAAGCTAACAATGATATCTCTACCAAGCAAGGAATGCCGACTGGAGCAACAACTACACATACAAATCAGCAACCAAATCAGGAGGTAAGACACTTAACTTTACTATTTCTACTCATAATAACTATAATGATCTTGTTGTGCAACATCAAACCAACAACCAACAAGAACAACTAGACAAAGTTGAGGAAAATACAGTTGAGAGGTTTCAGAAGAGAGAAAGAGAGAGAAAAACCTTAAGGAACCAACAAAATGCCATTTGAAGAATCGAATCATGAGTTGACCCTGAAGAATGTGGAATATTTTGGCCTCTTACAGCTTGTGCGATACTTGCATCAACATGTGAAAAAAGGTTAGATCCAACAACCTCTGGTATATCTTGAACATTCAATCCAGGGTTGTTTTGCAGCAATTGACTGAAAAATTGTCGCATTTCTACTCTCATTTCATTCATTTAGTCCTTCAGAGAATTGATTTCATTAGCATGCTATTGTTTTAGCTTGTTAGATTCTTCATCTTCTTTCAAATAACTTGTTGTAACTGATCTTACATAGCACCTAAGTCAGTCAGGCTGCTCCTTTCCAACATTGGCCTAAAGGCATCATCAGATGTTTCCCCAGAATTTTGACGATTCTGAAGTTCAGTCTGTTTAATAAAATTAACATCCATAGTTAACTGTAAGAACTATTTACTTTACGGCTAAAACCAATTTATTATTCATTTGTTAACTTTAATTTATCTTCTATCCGGCAAAGAATTCAAAATAAAATATATTTAATATGTCCTCGTACTTGCAGAAGAAGAAGACAAACTTAATATAACTTAATGGAGTCACACTCTCCACAATATATAAATTTTAAGTCTGAATTAAATTCACCAATAATCCTCTTTAAAAAACTAACTATTGCAACTTGGTTATCGGCCTAAATTTCATTTCCCGTCTTTGTACGAGTTGCAATAAACATTTCAGGCTGTGATGGTTCCTCGTTGTTTTATTTTGTTGCACACTACAAATTATATCAAAATAAATTTAAAAAAATCAACATCTTCTAATAAAGTATGAAAAAATGAAATTCATATGTCTGCTAAGTATTACCAATGCCACGCGTACTCTTGGAAAATTAATTGGTCTCATTCGATGCCTTCGCTTTTCTTGTTTCCTCAAATATGGCCTGTAATTAAATAAAAAGAGATGTTTGAATCAATAAATTAAAAAGAAAAGAATAGATATGATGCAAAATATGTCAAAGAATGGAAATGCACTATTTTAGCTTTACTTGAACAGTTGGATGTTTCCAATACTCGATCAACTGGCTGAATTGAGCTTCTGGAATGTCATCAGGACGTTTCGCTAGCATATCCTCAACAATACTATTTTTATCAAAACATCTCTCTTTAATTCTTTGTTTGTGTCGCCTCCAAGCATCACGAAGACCAGTCATCACCCACTTCTTTCCTTCTACTGGAATTAGGAATTTGGACTATGCAAAATAAAATATATTTATCTTCATTAGTAAAAAAACAATAAAAAATGCAATCTCAAAATTAATTGTTCTTACATTGATATATTTTCACATGTGCTTTTTAATATCTTTTGGCACCGCATGCCAACTAGTGCATCAAGTTGATGAATCTAAGATTTCTTGCAATTGTTCAGATAAAATTAGTTAATTCCGACACTATCTTATCGATTGGTCCCACTGCTTGTCCTTTATAAAATGACACCTCCTCCCTTTCTTTCAAATTTCTTGCATTAATATTCTTACATGTTATTTTTCCTCGAACTTTTTTCTGCTTCGATATCCCTAGATTGATGTAATTGCCAGGAAATAAGAAATTTCTTTTATAATGAGTAATAAATCTTACAAGATTTAAGACATACCTTTTGTACTACAATTAATGTCAACTTCCTCGTCTGTAGCACACTTATCCTCGTGGATTTCTTCTTGATCCGCAAGAGCATCCAATCCTTTATTATGTTCATGAATAGAAGGAGCAGGCATATACTAGACATTAGCTATTGTGTGGTTAATCTGTTTTCTTTCATCACCTATGACTATCCCTTGTTGTTTTTGAAACTGATCAAAACTAGTAGCTGGTATGAGTGCTTCTTCTTTACCTGTTTCTTGTTGGGTAGATCATGATCAATATCATATTCTTTGTGTATCTCTTGTTTTTTTAGAAATTGATCAACACTAGTGGCTGGTATGACCAACTTCCTCTTCACCTGTTTGAAGCTTAGTAGATCATGAATATCATGTTGTTCCTCTCCATTACCTAGTGTTGTAATGTTGTTCCAGTCACATGTACAGAAAAAGTAACACCTTTCTTAGACGAAGTTTGAAACCTGAAGTTGTGCATAGGAAGTTTAAATTCTTTCCCTTGAATGTACTCTCCAGATTGAAATAACCTCGGTTTATTCTGTCATTTCCCTATAATCATATGTGAAGTACTAAGTTCTTCCTTAGAAGATGATTGAATCACTGATTTGTGGCCAACCAATTTACTTTTTTCTTGTTGTGGAATGAAATCCTCGAAAATCTTTCTTTTAACCGCTATTGGTACATGCTCTTTTTTAGCTTTATTAGTGCATTCGTTTGTAACATGTTCTCTCTTAATCTTAAATGTGTTGACCAATTCAACACTTGAGCGGTATTGCATATCAACATCCAAATTTCAATGGACTTCGAGCTTTGTTTGGATTCAAACCCTTTTTCTTTAGTATTGCTGATTGATTCATTCTTCTCGCTTTGTTTTAATCTCTTTGATTTATTTTCTTGTAGTAAGTAAACCTACAATCTATTCCCATTCGTGTCTCTGCTATGCAACCTTCTGGATAACGTCTGCTTCGGATGTATGATTTGAAAGTACCCATTTCTCTTTCTGTGAAATACATCCATCGATTTTGAACTAGACCTCCTAATCTCACTTCATTCGCCAAATGAATAGGCAAATGAATCATTATATCAAAAAATGTAGGAGGAAAAATTCGCTCCAACTGATTTATTGTTTCTATTATCTCCACTTCTAAGCAATCCAGTTCCTCCAATGTGATTATTTTTTGACACAATCGACGGAAGAAGGAACTAAGACGAATCAAAGGAATAGCCACATGATCAGGAAGAATGTTTTTAATTGGTATTAGAAGCAAGTAATGTAACATGATATGATCATCATGGGTTTTATAACAAGACAATTTTCTTTCATCAATTGCACACACTTGGATATATTGGAGGCACTACCATCAGGTAGCTTGGCTGTCTTTAAAACTCTACAAAAATTGATTTCTCTCCATTTGTCATTGAGAAGCACGCTTTTGCAAACTTTGTTCTCTTATTATCTTCTGTATCTTTTGGATGAAGGTTCTTTCTAATTCCCATATCTTTCAAATCATATCAAGCTTCTGCATGATCCTTTGTTTTTTGCCAGAAATATCCAAAAGAGTTTCAAGTAGGCTATCAACTATGTTCTTCTCTATGTGCATTACATCAAGGTTGTGGCGTAACAAGTTATGCTTCCAATAAGGTAATTCAAAAAAGATTGACCTTTTTCTCCATGGGCCATCATTTGATCTTTTTTTTTTCTTTCCAAACACATTTTAAAAATCTTGTAAGCTATTAAACACATCACTATCCTTTAGTAAAGGTGGAGGAGGCCTAAATTCAATTTTTCCATTGAAATATCTTTTGTTAGATCTCCATGGATGATCCATGGACAGAAAAATACGATGATCCGTCTAACACATTTTTCGAATATGTTTAAGATAGCAAGAATTAGTGTCATAGTTACAACAAGGGCAAACAAACTTACCGTTTGTACTCCATCCAAATAACATAACATATGCACAAAAGTCATTAATTGTCCGTATAAGAGTTGCCCGCATTTAAAAGGTTTGATTTCTTGAAGAAACATATGTTTCAACCCCAGAATCCCATAATAATTTTAACTTATCTATCAATGGTTGCAAGTAAATATCAATGTCATTTCCAGGTGATCGCGGCCCAGGTATAAGTAAAGAAAGTATACAATACTCATATTTCATACACATCCAAGGCCACAGAGTATAGACCATTAACATAATTGGCCATGTGCAATGTGATATACTCATATTCGAAATGGATTGAACCCATCACTTGACAAGCCAAGTCTCACATTACGAGAATCTAGTGCGAAATCTGGTGCAACCTATCAACATCTTTCCATGCTAGACCATTAGCAGGATGCCTTAACTTTCCATTTTTAGAACGCTCCTCGTCATGCCATCTCAAAGAATTTGCCCTTTTATAGCACATAAATAGCCTTTTGAGTCGAGGAATTAATGGAAAGTGTCTCAATGACTTTGCTAAAACTCGATGTTATTTTTTTGAAGGCTCAAGCTCAATATCAACTTCAGGAGATTTAATATATCGTGATGCTCCACAAGTATGACTAAATTCATCGTCCTTATGATCATCCTTGAACAACATGCAATCATTGGGACATGTATCAATTTTCTCATAATCAAGACCAAGATTCTTAACCATTGACTTGGTTTTATTGTAAGACGGAGGAATGTTCAACTCGGGCATCGCCCCTTTTAATAACTCTAAAAGAGAAGTGAATGATTCATTGCTCCATACATGTAGACACTTCAACAAATATAAACGAAATGTGAATGATAATTTAGAGAATCTTGTACAACCAGAACATAATTCTTGGCTTGCCTCGTTAACTAAGTTATAAAAAATTTTGGCATCTTCATTTGGACCATCATAAACTCCTTCAGCCGGTGCAACATCTCTAAATTGATGATTCAACAACCCATCAATATCATCACGCGAGTAATCCGTATCATCGTCAATATTCAACTTGATATCTCATTCCCCGTGATTGATCCATCTAGTATAACTGTTGACACCCAATTTTGGCCTAACATTTTTTAAAATACATTTTATATTGTATTTATTTAATAGTTTAAAATACATTTTATAATTTTGAATAAGTTTATCGATAACAATCCTTATTTGTCAAAAATTAGGTTTTTTTTATCAATTAATTTTAATTACATTATTTTTTGTCACAACCAGTTGACTACGTTCAAATATTTATTCATTTCAATTAAATCATTAGTTCTGATAAATTGCATTGTTTACATGTCATTAGCTACGTTCATTATACTTTTTAATAATCATTTTATTTGTTACATTGGTTAATATGAATTTTGATATCTTGCACAATCTAGAAATTCATTTGAGTATGGATAATATTTCATGCATAGATGTTTTTAAAGGATAGTGATTTTGGCGCACGATTTTAAAATAATGGTACTGTACTATAGGTAATTTTTTTATTTTCTATATAAACAATGGCTTATTTCTCAGGTTAAGGGTGGTGAAAAATATTTTAAAGTTAGAGAAACTTTTTCTAAAGAAAAAACCCTAATCTTTCTCTCCTCATTTTCCTCCCTTAGACTCCACTAGGTCTAGCAACGGAATCGGGAGGTGCCGGTTCCGATTCCGGTCTGTCCCGATCCGTTACCGGTTTCGTCTTGTACCAGTTTGCTCCGGACTGTAACGGGACCGGGAGGGGTAACGGGACGGAAACCAGGATTTACCGGTTAGTCCCGGTCCCGGTTAGTCCCGGTCCGGTCCGGTCCATCTTTTTAAAAAAAAAATCTTAATTAATTATTTATAGTCGTGGAGTGCCGTTGGACAACGGGTGTTGGGCCCCACCAACGGCACTTTCACCCCCATAACTCTCTTTTACACCTCCCTACCCCCAAAACTTTTTTTGATACCCCAACCTTCTAAAAACTACATTTTCATCCTTTTTTTTTTAGCTATAAATACCCCCAATCTTTCTTTCTTTTCACTCACAAAACTATTATCTTCTACTCTCTCTACTCTCTAATTCTCTATTAGTCTCTAATCTCTTATTCTCGTTAAAATTACGAATTTGGTCTTTGAAAATTGGAGCTTCAAAATTCAACTTTCAATTTTCGGCTTTCGATCATACACGTTTACTTTTTTAAGTAGACGTTTGGTACATTCGTTCCAACTCACTTTTCACATAGTTATTTATTTGTTTGTGTCACGACTCAAGCCTAGAGCCTAGACGTGACCGGAGAATGAGGAACCCGAAGGAACCCCAAACAAGCCTCATAGCGTATCATTACACATCCTTGGTCGCGGAAGCAATTAAAATGACCATAAACGATAAGCATAATCAAGGGGGAAATCGGGACTAAGGGAGCAAGAGAAAAAAAAAAGGAATGATACATAAATACCATAGATGAGTCAAGCTCAAACATAATACACAACTTGTCCAACACCACCTCTAAACATGGGTACTTAGCGGGGGCCAAGACAAACGACCGGGCTCACCCTTATAGTCAAAATATAACTAAAAAAGAAAAGTCTTATACATAGCAAAAGATCATAAGCAACGTCCCCGGAATGGAGGACTCACCAATAACCTCTATAGAAAATCGTATTAGCCACGCGGATGAGGATGGTCAAGCGGTGCTCCGGTCCCTACATGGTGAGATCATGTAGGCATAGAGTATGCATTAGTACGTTTTAATGTACTAAGTATATGGGATGCAATGCAATGCTACAATAGATGGACATCATAGGAAAAATGCATAATCATACCCGATAGATAGCATATTAAAGAAATGATATGTATAATGATGCTTACATAAAAATCATATTTAGTGGGACGTAGTACATGTGTGGCGAGTGACCATCAATATAGTATTTCCAAGGCCTACCACCCCCTTGGAGAGGCGAAAGAGGTACAAACCTCTCAATGTGGTTACCCGGGCCTACCACCCCCCGAGCTAGGGACCAAGGTACAAACCCCTCGATGTGGTTATACGGGCCTACTACCCCCCGTACTAGGCAACCAAGGTACCAACCCCTCGATACGGTTATCCGGGCCTACAACCCCCGAGCTAGGCTTGGTCGACTCACAACACTTATATAGAGAAAATCATATACATGTATCCATTTCCTCATCATTTCAATGATTATACGACCATCCAACTCATAGGACGTACATTGGACCTTTCATTTCATAAGAATTCTATAAATGAGCATTTTATCAAACACATGGTGGGCTATTGTTCATGTAAATAAAATCATGTATTTCAAGAGTACTAAGTTCAACCAATTTCAAAATCCATATAAATCAGCCCACCAACAACATACATATATATAAATCAACCTTCATAATTTGATCATGGAAGCATGAAAACCATAAACATCACATAATAATTTCATTTCATGATAATATGTAAAATAGACCATAATAGGGTGTGTAGTAATAATTCCATGTTTCAAGAGTTCATAAATAACCATAAGGACGCATAAACTTGAAGTAAAAATAGAGGATAAATGGTTGGACTTGTGGAAATGAAGGTTTCCACAATCAAACCCAAATACCTCAACTTTGGAGAATCCTTGATGAAGATTGGAATGGAGAATTGAAGCTTGAGATTGAGTCTTGAATCCGAAATTAGAGCTTGAGATGTTTGAATTTGGTTGAAGATCTTGGTGGAATTTTGGAGGGGGCTTAGAGAGTGTTTTTGAGTGTTTTGAAGTTAGAAAAAAAATATGACTAAGTATGGGACATATCCCCTTTTTATAAAAAAAAACGCGCCAACACTTAGCCAAAAAATGAGGCTTCAAAAAAAAAAACAGTTTACTGGAAATTGCAAATCTGCACAGACAGGTTTTACGAAAATGGTCATAACTCCCTCATCTTAACTCGGAATGAGGTGAAACCAAGTGCGTTGGAAAGCTAACTCAAAGGGATTTAATTTAATAGGTAGTGGCCCTTCCAATTCCTTGTGTGCTAAGAGATATGCCTCTTTAAAGTTGACCCTCC